>NC_042960.1:64707596-64782596 GCF_901001165.1 Salmo trutta
ACCTTGAATACAATACAATTTGGAAAATTCTCTGCTATAACAGAGATAGCAGATCTTAATTCACTCACCTTCTCCTGGTACTGCCGTCGGGAAGAGTCCAGTGACTGGATGAGAGCGGTTGCATGGCCTACAAACATGGCGTAGCACGTGGCGCCCACGATCATGCTGAGTATGGTGAGCCACACATCCGCCAGGCCAACAGGAGGGTACATACCGTATCCGATACACAGCATGTGACTCATAGCCTTGAACAGGGCATAGGAGTACTGCTGGCCCCACGTGTCATTCTGTAGGATGGAGAGGAGAGAAGGGGAATGGGAGATGAGAAGAAGAGTGAGAGAAGACAAGGAAAGATGTTGCCAAATGCCTATGTTCCAGGAGGAGCAAAAGGCCTACATAATAAATATTACTTTTGAAACATTGGACTTCTGGAACACTACAGTTCTGGAACACAGGACATTTGGAACACTGGACTTTAGGAACATTGGACTTTAGGAACATTGAATGTTTGGAACATTGAACCTTAGGAACACTGGGCATTAGGAACACTGGACATTAGGAACACTGGACCTTAGGAACACTGGACCTTAGGAACATTGAACCTTAGGAACACTGGACATTAGGAACACTGGACATTTGGAACACTGGACATTTGGAACACTGGACATTTGGAACACTGGATGTTTGGAACACTGGACATTTGGAACACTGGACATTTGGAACACTGGACATTTGGAACACTGGACATTTGGAACACTGGATGTTTGGAACACTGGACTTTAGGAACATTGGACGTTTGGAACACTGGACATTTGGACAATGGACTTCCGGAATATTGGCATTTTTTGGAACACTGGACGTCTGGAACACTGGATGTTTGGAACACTGGATGTCTGGAACACTGGATGTTTGGAACACTGAACGTCTGGAACACTGGATGTTTTCTGGAACACTGGACTTCTGGAACACTGGATGTTTGGAACACTGGACTTCTGGAAGATTGGATGTTTGGAACACCGGACTTCTGGAACACTGGATGTTTGGAACACTGGATGTTTGGAACACTGGACTTCTGGAACACTGGATGTTTAGAACACTGGACTTCTGGAACACTGGATGTTTGGAACACTGGATGTTTGGAACACTGGACTTCTGGAACACTGGATGTTTAGAACACTGGACTTCTGGAACAATGGATGTTTGGAACACTGGACTCCTGGAACACTGGACTTCTGGAACACTGGACTTCTGGAACACTGGATGTTTGGAACACTGGATGTTTGGAACACTGGACTTCTGGAAGACTGGATGTTTGGAACACTGGACTTCTGGAACACTGGATGTTTGGAACACTGGACTTCTGGAACACTGGATGTTTGGAACACTGGACTTCTGGAACACTGGACTTATGGAACACTGGAACACTGGATATTTGGAACACTGGACATTTGGACAATGGACTTCCGGAATACTGGCATTTTTTGGAACACTGGACGTCTGGAACACTGGATGTTTGGAACACTGGATGTCTGGAACACTGGATGTTTGGAACACTGGATGTTTGGAACACTGGATGTTTGGAACACTGGACTTCTGGAACACTGGACGTCTGGAACACTGGACGTCTGGAACACTGGACTTCTGGAACACTGGATGTTTGGAACACTGGACTTCTGGAACACTGGACTTCTGGAACACTGGACGTCTGGAACACTGGACGTCTGGAACACTGAATGTTTGGAACAGTGATCACCATCTTGATGACCCAGCAGTCAGAGGGGAAGTCCTGTAGCATGGGGACCAGGAACTGGTACTGGTACGTGTGTGTGTGTGTGTGTGTGTGTGTGTGTGTGTGTGTGTGTGTGTGTGTGTGTGTGTGTGTGTGTGTGTGTGTGTGTGTGTACTCACCACCATCTTGTTCCTGGTGACCCAGCAGTCAGAGGGGAACTCCTGCAGCATGGGAACCAGGAACTGCAGACATCCATCCCAGTGACACAGCAGCAGCATCATAGCAATCAGGTTCACAATCCTCACCATGGCACTGGCCAGGTCATAGGTCATATGAAAAATCTAGGAGATTAGAATTAGTTACACACTTAATTGTCCTCCACACCATGTGGATTAACAAACATTAACAGGACCTGTAGCTAGTTAAGTAACTAGATATGTACTGTATTATTGTGCCAGTGTAAACACTACTTAACACTAAACAAATGCACAATGTCAGTTTGACAATTGTGCTGCTGGTGCCTCCAATGTAATTAGCTAGTAGTGGGATTAGTAGTGAGATTAGTAGTGAGATTAGTAGTGAGATTAGTAGGGGGTGAGGTAGGGGGTGCAGTAGGGGCCATGTGGCCGTAGTCTGTACTGGTACCCAGTGTATATGGCCAAGCTACCGTTACTCATTGTCTATTTATTCCTCCTGTTATTATTTCTCTCTAAATAAAAGATCTCAGCATTGTTTGGAAGGGCTTTCACTGTTAGTCTACACCTGTTGTTTACCAAGCATGGGACAAATACAATGTGATGTACCCACAGGCCACATCACATTGTTGTTAATCTGCCCACCACAGACCAGCAGACGGACCAGACAGCACAGCAACACTACTATAACGGATATTTATTTTTACGTAATCGTCATCTGGGACTATCGTCACTATGTACTAATGGTCCTGAGGGGGTGTGGGTGTGTGTGTGGGGGGATTATACTCTCTTTACAGTGGTAAAAGATCCCACTGAGAACACTGCTAGCCTATTCTCTGCAGCCAGCAAAGTAAAGGGGCAATATGCATGGTTATGTCATATCAACAATGAGTGTGGTGGCTCTTTTCAGTGTGTGTGCGTTTCCGTGCGTACGCATGTGTGTGTACATTGGATCTGAGTCCATGTCTAATGGAGTTACGGGATGGAGGAATGGGGATGGAGTTACGGGATGGAGAAATGGGGACGGAGGAATGGGGACGGAGTTACGGGATGGAGTTACGAGATTAAGTTACGGGATGGAGGAATGGGGATGGAGTTACGGGATGGAGAAATGGGGATGGAGTTACGGGATGGAGAAATGGGGATGGAGTTACGGGATGGAGGAATGGGATGGAGTTAGGGGATGGAGGAATGGGGATGGAGGAATGGGGATGGAGTTATGGGATGGAGGAATGGGGATGGAGTTACGGGATGGAGTTACAGGATGGAGTTACGGGATGGAAGAATGGGATGGAGTTCCGGGATGGAGTTACAGGATGGAGTTACAGGATGGAGGAATGGGATGGAGGAATGGGGATGGAGTTACGGGATGGAGGAATGGGGATGGAGGAATGGGGATGGAGTTACGGGATGGAGGAATGGGGATGGAGTTACGGGATGGAGGAATGGGATGGAGGAATGGGGATGGAGGAATGGGATGGAGTTACGGGATGGAGGAATGGGAGGGAGTTACGGGATGGAGGAATGGGATGGAGTTCCGGGATGGAGGAATGGGGATGGAGGAATGGGGATGGAGTTCCGGGATGGAGTTACAGGATGGAGTTACGGGATGGAGGAATGGGGATGGAGTTCCGGGATGGAGTTACAGGATGGAGTTACGGGATGGAGGAATGGGATGGAGTTACGGGATGGAGGAATGGGGATGGAGGAATGGGGATGGAGTTACGGGATGGAGTTAGGTGATGGAGTTACGGGATGGAGTTACGGGATGGAGGAATGGGGATGGAGTTCCGGGATGGAGGAATGGGGATCGAGGAATGGGTTCGAGGAATGGGATGGAGTTACGGGATGGAGGAATGGGGATGGAGTTAGGGGATTGAGTTACGGGATGGAGGAATGGGATGGAGTTACGGGATGGAGTTACAGGATGGAGTTACGGGATGGAGGAATGGGATAGAGTTACGGGATGGAGGAATGGGGATGGAGTTACGGGATGGAGGAATGGGGATGGAGTTACGGGATGGAGTTACAGGATGGAGTTAGGGGATGGAGGAATGGGATGGAGTTACGGGATGGAGGAATGGGATGGAGGAATGGGGAAGGAGTTACGGGATGGAGGAATGGGGATGGAGTTACGGGATGGAGTTACAGGATGGAGTTAGGGGATGGAGGAATGGGATGGAGTTACGGGATGGAGGAATGGGGATGGAGTTACGGGATGGAGTTACAGGATGGAGTTACAGGATGGAGTTAGGGGATGGAGGAATGGGATGGAGTTACGGGATGGAGGAATGGGGATGGAGTTACGGGATGGAGTTACAGGATGGAGTTACGGGATGGAGGAATGGGAGGGAGTTACGGGATGGAGGAATGGGGATGGAGGAATGGGGATGGAGTTCCGGGATGGAGTTACAGGATGGAGTTACAGGATGGAGGAATGGGGATGGAGGAATGGGGATGGAGTTACGGGATGGAGTTACGGGATGGAGGAATGGGATGGAGTTACGGGATGGAGGAATGGGGATGTAGTTAGGGGATGGAGTTCCGGGATGGAGTTACGGGATGGAGTTACGGGATGGAGGAATGGGGATGGAGTTACGGGATGGAGGAATGGGGATGGAGGAATGGAATGGAGTTACGGGATGGAGGAATGGGGATGGAGTTACGGGATGGAGTTACAGGATGGAGTTACGGGATGGAGGAATGGGATGGAGTTAGGGGATGGAGTTACGGGATGAGTTAGGGGATGGAGGAATGGGGATGAGTTAGGGGATGGAGGAATGGGGATGGAGTTACGGGATGGAGTTACGGAATGGAGGAATAGGGATGGAGGAATGGGGATGGAGTTACGGGATGGAGGAATGGGGATGGAGTTACGGGATGGAGTTACAGGATGGAGTTACGGGATGGAGGAATGGGATGGAGGAATGGGGATGGAGGAATGGGATGGAGTTACGGGATGGAGGAATGGGAGGGAGTTACGGGATGGAGGAATGGGATGGAGTTCCGGGATGGAGGAATGGGGATGGAGGAATGGGGATGGAGTTCCGGGATGGAGTTACAGGATGGAGTTACGGGATGGAGGAATGGGGATGGAGTTCCGGGATGGAGTTACAGGATGGAGTTACGGGATGGAGGAATGGGATGGAGTTACGGGATGGAGGAATGGGGATGGAGGAATGGGGATGGAGTTACGGGATGGAGTTAGGGGATGAGTTACGGGATGGAGTTCCGGGATGGAGTTACGGGATGGAGTTACAGGATGGAGGAATGGGGATGGAGGAATGGGATGGAGGAATGGGATGGAGTTACGGGATGGAGGAATGGGGATGGAGTTAGGGGATGGAGTTACGGGATGGAAGAATGGGATGGAGTTACGGGATGGAGTTACAGGATGGAGTTACGGGATGGAGGAATGGGATGGAGTTACGGGATGGAGGAATGGGGATGGAGTTACGGGATGGAGGAATGGGGATGGAGTTACGGGATGGAGTTACAGGATGGAGTTAGGGGATGGAGGAATGGGATGGAGGAATGGGATGGAGTTACGGGATGGAGGAATGGGGATGGAGTTACGGGATGGAGTTACAGGATGGAGTTACGGGATGGAGGAATGGGAGGGAGTTACGGGATGGAGGAATGGGGATGGAGGAATGGGGATGGAGTTCCGGGATGGAGTTACAGGATGGAGTTACGGGATGGAGGAATGGGGTGAAGTTACGGGATGGAGGAATGGGGATGGAGGAATGGGGATGGAGTTACGGGATGGAGGAATGGGATGGAGTTACGGGATGGAGGAATGGGGATGTAGTTAGGGGATGGAGTTCCGGGATGGAGTTACGGGATGGAGGAATGGGGATGGAGTTACGGGATGGAGGAATGGGGATGGAGGAATGGGATGGAGTTACGGGATGGAGGAATGGGGATGGAGTTACGGGATGGAGTTACAGGATGGAGTTACAGGATGGAGGAATGGGATGGAGTTAGGGGATGGAGTTACGGGATGAGTTAGGGGATGGAGGAATGGGGATGGAGTTAGGGGATGGAGGAATGGGGATGGAGTTACGGGATGGAGTTACGGGATGGAGGAATGGGGATGGAGGAATGGGGATGGAGTTACGGGATGGAGGAATGGGGATGGAGTTACGGGATGGAGGAATGGGATGGAGATACGGGATGGAGGAATGGGGATGGAGTTACGGGATGGAGTTACAGGATGGAGTTACGGGATGGAGGAATGGGATGGAGTTACGGGATGGAGGAATGGGGATGGAGGAATGGGGATGGAGTTCCGGGATGGAGTTACAGGATGGAGTTACGGGATGGAGGAATGGGGATGGAGGAATGGGGATGGAGTTCCGGGATGGAGTTACAGGATGGAGTTACGGGATGGAGGAATGGGATGGAGTTACGGGATGGAGGAATGGGGATGGAGTTACGGGATGGAGGAATGGGATGGAGTTACGGGATGGAGTTACGGGATGGAGTTACGGGATGGAGGAATGGGGATGGAGTTACAGGATGGAGTTACGGGATGGAGGAATGGGGATGGAGTTACAGGATGGAGTTACGGGATGGAGTTACGGGATGGAGTTACGGGATGGAGGAATGGGGATGGAGGAATGGGGATGGAGTTACGGGATGGAGGAATGGGGATGGAGTTACGGGATGGAGGAATGGGATGGAGATACGGGATGGAGGAATGGGGATGGAGTTACGGGATGGAGTTACGGGATGGAGTTACGGGATGGAGGAATGGGATGGAGTTACGGGATGGAGGAATGGGGATGGAGGAATGGGGATGGAGTTCCGGGATGGAGTTACAGGATGGAGTTACGGGATGGAGGAATGGGGATGGAGTTCCGGGATGGAGTTACAGGATGGAGTTACGGGATGGAGGAATGGGATGGAGTTACGGGATGGAGGAATGGGGATGGAGTTACGGGATGGAGGAATGGGATGGAGTTACGGGATGGAGTTACGGGATGGAGTTACGGGATGGAGGAATGGGGATGGAGTTACAGGATGGAGTTACGGGATGGAGGAATGGGGATGGAGTTACAGGATGGAGTTACGGGATGGAGTTACGGGATGGAGTTACGGGATGGAGGAATGGGATGGAGTTATGGGATGGAGTTATGGGATGCTTCGTCAATTACACATCAATTACTAAAATCAGCACTTTATTCAAATGCCACACACAGAGAATCTAAACTATATTATATACTTCACATCTGAACCAGTAATATTTCATATCTGAACCAGTAATATTTCATATCTAAACCAATAACATGTCATATCACATAATTGAAATTGTAAAGCAGCACATTGAAACTACAGTAGGTCTATGGTTAAGTGGTTACTATGACTGGGGTTCATCATATTATATTGTACAGCCTCTACAATGAATGAGAGAGCAGATCAATGCCTTCTGTCCAGGGTTGGGTAAATTATATTTCAATTCAGTCCATTCAATTAGTAAACTTCAATTTGGAATGTCAGTTTACTTCCAGAGTTGACTGAGTTGAAATGTAATTGATCCCAATCCTGCCCTCAAGCTCTACCTCCTGGTGTCTCCCAAGCCCTACCTCCTGGAGCCTCCCAAGCCCTACCTCCTGGTGTCTCCCAAGCCCTACCTCCTGGTGCCTCCCAAGCCCTACCTCCTGGAGCCTCCCAAGCCCTACCTCCTGGTGTCTCCCAAGCCCTACCTCCTGGAGCCTCCCAAGCCCTACCTCCTGGTGTCTCCCAAGCCCTACCTCCTGGTGTCTCCCAAGCCCTACCTCCTGGTGTCTCCCTTACCCTACCTCCTGGAGCCTCCCAAGCCCTACCTCCTTGAGCCGCCCAAGCCCTACTTCCTGGTGTCTCCCAAGCCCTACCTCCTGGTGTCTCCCAAGCTCTACCTCCTGGTGCCTCCCAAGCCCTACCTCCTGGTGTCTCCCAAGCCCTACCTCCTGGTGTCTCCCAAGCCCTACCTCCTGGTGTCTCCCAAGCTCTACCTCCTGGTGCCTCCCAAGCCCTACCTCCTGGTGTCTCCCAAGCCCTACCTCCTGGTGCCTCCCAAGCCCTACCTCCTGGTGCCTCCCAAGCCCTACCTCCTGGTGCCTCCCAAGCCCTACCTCCTGGTGTCTCCCAAGCCCTACCTCCTGGTGCCTCCCAAGCCCTACCTCCTGGTGCCTCCCAAGCCTCCCATTAAATGGGAAGGACACTATGAGTCTCACCCTCTCATGAAAGGAAATTCTCCTACCTCCTATCTCCCTACCCCTTACCACCTCCTACCTCCTATCTCCCTACCTCCTATCTCCCTACCTCCTATCTCCCTACCCCTTACCTCCTCCTACCTCCTCAGATCTCCCTACCCCTTACCTCCTCCTACCTCCTATCTCCCTACCTCCTATCTCCCTACCTCCTTACCTCCTATCTCCCTACATCCTATCTCCCTACCCCTTACCACCTCCTACCTCCTATCTCCCTACCTCCTATCTCCCTACCTCCTATCTCCCTACATCCTACCTCCCCACCCCTTACCTCCTCCTACCTCCTCAGATCTCCCTACCCCTTCCTTCCTTCCTCCCTACCTCCCATCTCCCTACCTCCTTACCTCCTATCTCCCTACATCCTACCAAGTCTCTCTCACCTCTTCCCACTGATGTATATATCTGATGAGCCTAGACAGCCGGAGCAGCCTCAACAAACTCAAGATCTTCGTAAACCGCACGATTCTCAGCGCCCGGGCCGTCTTGTAGAAGTCTGAGTCGATCCTGGTCTCCACGATGAGGAAGATGTAGTCTACTGGTATGGAGGAGATGAAGTCCACCATGAACCAGCTCTTCAGATACTTGATCTTGATGGTCTGTGGGTCCAGGATGATCTCTGTGTTGTCCTCCTTGACGATGCCCGTCCGGAAGTTGAGGACCAGGTCGATGAGGAACAAGGTGTCTGAGATGACGTTGAAGACGATCCAGGGGGGAGTGTGCTCGTCCTTGAAGAAGGTGATGCCCACAGGTATGATGATGAGGTTCCCCACCATGAGGAACAGCATTATCAGGTCCCAGTAGAACCTAGAGAGAACAGAGAGCTTTAACAGTAGAACGTAGAGAGAACAGAGAGCTTTAACAGTAGAACATAGAGAGAACAGAGAGCTTTAACAGTAGAACGTAGAGAGAACAGAGAGCTTTAACAGTAGAACATAGAGAGAACAGAGAGCTTTAACAGTAGAACGTAGAGAGAACAGAGAGCTTTAACAGTAGAACATAGAGAGAACAGAGAGCTTTAACAGTAGAACCTAGAGAGAATAGAGAGCTTTAACAGTAGAACCTAGAGAGAACAGAGAGCTTTAACAGTAGAACCTAGAGAGAACAGAGAGCTTTAACAGTAGAACCTAGAGAGAACAGAGAACTTTAACAGTAGAACCGAGAGAGAACAGAGAGCTTTAACAGTAAAACCTAGAGAGAACAGAGAGCTTTAACAGTAGAACGTAGAGAGAACAGAGAGCTTTAACAGTAGAACATAGAGAGAACAGAGAGCTTTAACAGTAGAACGTAGAGAGAACAGAGAGCTTTAACAGTAGAACATAGAGAGAACAGAGAGCTTTAACAGTAGAACCTAGAGAGAATAGAGAGCTTTAACAGTAGAACCTAGAGAGAACAGAGAGCTTTAACAGTAGAACCTAGAGAGAACAGAGAGCTTTAACAGTAGAACCTAGAGAACAGAGAGCTTTAACAGTAGAACCTAGAGAGAACAGAGAGCTTTAACAGTAGAACCTAGAGAGAACAGGGAGCTTTAAAAGTAGAACATAGAGAGAACAGAGAGCTTTAACAGTAGAACATAGAGAGAATAGAGAGCTGTAACAGTAAAACCTAGAGAGAATAGAGAGCTTTAACAGTAGAACATAGAGAGAATAGAGAGCTTTAACAGTAGAACCTAGAGAGAACGGAGCGCTTTAACAGTAGAACCGAGAGAGAACAGAGAGCTTTAACAGTAGAACCTAGAGAGAACGGAGCGCTTTAACAGTAGAACCGAGAGAAAACAGAGAGCTTTAACAGTAGAACATAGAGAGAACAGAGAGCTTTAACAGTAGAACATAGAGAGAATAGAGAGCTGTAACAGTAAAACCTAGAGAGAATAGAGAGCTTTAACAGTAGAACATAGAGAGAACAGAGAGCTTTAACAGTAGAACCTAGAGAGAACGGAGCGCTTTAACAGTAGAACCGAGAGAGAATAGAGAGCTTTAACAGTAGAACCTAGAGAACAGAGAGCTTTAACAGTAGAACCTAGAGAGAATAGAGAGCTTTAACAGTAGAACCTAGAGAGAACAGAGAGCTTTAACAGTAGAACCTAGAGAGAACAGAGAGCTTTAACAGTAGAACCTAGAGAACAGAGAGCTTTAACAGTAGAACCTAGAGAGAACAGAGAGCTTTAACAGTAGAACCTAGAGAGAGGAACAGGGAGGAACCACAGAGAGTTTAAACCTGGGAGAGAACAGGGATGATGATGAGGTTCCCCACCATGAGGAACAGCATGATAAGATCCCAGTAGAACCTAGAGAGAACAGAGAGCTTTAACAATAGAAGCTGAGAAAGCAACAGAGAGGAAACACAGAGATTTTAGAACATAAGAGAAGACAAGGAGGAACTACAGAGATCTTAGAACCTTAGAGAGGAGAGGGAGGAACCACAGAGATCTTAGAACCTAGGAGAGGACAGGGAGGAACAACAGAGATCTTAGAACCTAAGAGAGGGACAGGGAGGAACTACAGAGATCTTAGAACCTAAGAGAGGAACAGGGAGGAACTACAGAGATCTTAGAACCTAAGAGAGGGACAGGGAGGAACTACAGAGATCTTAGAACCTAAGAGAGGGACAGGGAGGAACTACAGAGATCTTAGAATTTAAGAGAGGGACAGGGAGGAACTACAGAGATCTTAGAACCTAAGAGAGAGACAGGGAGGAACTACAGAGATCTTACAAGCTGAGAGAGGACAGGAAAGAACAATGAATCAGAGAGAGTCTAAACATTGTCTATATGCCAACAAAATGTAATTTGTGAAAAATGGCTAAGTTTAATACTATTGTATTATTGTATTATTTTGTTGGATCATGTTGTACCCCAAAATGAGTTGGTGTTAGAGCTGCTAACTTCATTAGATTGCATAAGAACACCTCTCCTTTAAAATGTATGTATTCTGGTTGGAACGTGTGTAACCCGAAGGGAGTAGTCCAAAACACAGAGGTGTGTGTGTATTTGTGAGGCGTGTGTGTTCATGAGGCTGTGTGCAAGATGTGTGTTTGTTGTGTGTTCCAGTAGGATCTCACTTTCTAATGCTGATGATCACCGGTCATGAAAATATGATTCATTCATTAGTTCATCCATTTTATAAAAAGTTATTTTAATAACCGATGGGGCTAAAATAAACAAAGCTTTAATAGGGACAGACAGAGATTGGAGATTCAGCTCTGCTGAAGTGGGCAGCGATGGAATCAGAAATCCAAAATTCAGCACCACATTACAGTGGACAGCGACCGTCAGACTCGCTGTACCAGATGGTCGTTATCCACTGTCACGTGGTGCTGAACTTCAGAATGCTGATGACGTCCACTTCAATGGTGCTGAATCCCTGAAGATAAATACTAGGTTCAGCATCGTAACTATAACACTGTATACTGTATAATAGGTAGTAAATCTGCAAAATAATTGAAATAGACTTCTCCTGCGATTCCTTGAATCTACGTCTATACCAAACATTTTCCGACAGTCACCACCAGCAGTCTCTAATCAGATTTGTGCATCTCTTACAAATGAGGTTGCCCATGTGAGCAGTTCACCCTGCACTATCAGCTCAAATATAAATAGCACTGATAAGCCTCCAAGCAAAGCAATAAATAAAAAAATCAGGGATGCCAGAAAAGCGCAAAAAAAATGGCCCACATTAGCCTAAGAAACAAAGTTCATGAAATCCAGGGGTGGAAAAAGTACCTAATTGTCCTACTTGAGTAAAAGTATAGATACCTTAATAGAAAATGACTCAAGTAAAAGTGAGAGTCACCCAGTAAAATACTACTTGAGTAAAAGTCGAAAAGTATTTGGTTTGAAATATACTTAACTATCAAAGTAAATGGAATTGCAAAAATATACTTTTTTGTAGTATCAAAGGTAAAAGCATAAATAAGTTCAAATACCTTATATTAAGCAAACCAGACCACACAATTGTCTTTTTTTTTTATTTATGATTTACGGATAGCCAGGGGCACACTCCAACACTCAGACATCATTTATAAACAAAGCATATGTTTAGTGAATCCGTCAGATCAGAGGCAGTAGGGATGACCAGGGATGTTCTCTTGATTTAAAAATATATACAGTATCTTACAAAAGTGAGTACACCCCTCACATTTTTGTAAATATTTGAGTATATATATATATTTTCATGTGACAACACTGAAGAAATGACACTTTGCTACATAAGTGTAAATTTGCTGTCCCCTCAAAATAACTCAACACACAGCCATTAATGTCTAAACCGCTGGCAACAAAAGTGAGTACACCCCTAAGTGAAAATATCCAAATTGGGCCCAAAGTGTCAATATTTTGTGTGGCCACCATCATTTTCCAGCACTGCCTTAACCCTCTTGGGCATGGAGTTCACCAGAGCTTCACAGGTTGCCACTGGACTCCTCTTCCACTCCTCCATGACGACATCACGGAGCTGGTGGATGTTAGAGACCTTGCACTCCTCCACCTTCCGTTTGAGGATGCCCCACAGATGCTCAATAGGGTTCAGGTCTGGAGACATGCTTGGCCAGTCCATCACCTTTACCCTCAGCTTCTTTAGCAAGGCAGTGGTCGTCTTGGAGGTGTGTTTGGGGTCGTTATCACGTTGGAATACTGCCCTGCGGCCCAGTCTCCGAAGGGAGGGGATCATGCTCTGCTTCAGTATGTCACAGTACATGTTGGCATTCATGGTTCCCTCAATGAACTGTAGCTCCCCAGTGCCGGCAGCACTCATGCAGCCCCAGACCATGACAGTCCCACCACCATGCTTGACTGTAGGCAAGACACACTTGTCTTTGTACTCCTCACCTGGTTGCCGCCACACACGCTTGACACCATCTGAACCAAATAAGTTTATCTTGGTCTCATCAGACCACAGGACATGGTTCCAGTAATCCATGTCCTTAGTCTGCTTGTCTTCAGCAAACTGCTTGCAGGCTTTCTTGTGCATCATCTTTAGAAGAGGCTTCCTTCTGGGACGACAGCCATGCAGACCAATTTGATGCAGTGTGCGGCGTTTGGTCTGAGCACTGACAGGCTGACCCCCACCCCTTCAACCTCTGCAGCAATGCTGGCAGCACTCATACGTCTATTTCCCAAAGACAACCTCTGGATATGATGCTGAGCACGTGCACTCAACTTCTTTGGTCGACCATGGCGAGGCCTGTTCTGAGTGGAACCTGTCCTGTTAAACCGCTGTATGGTCTTGGCCACCGTGCTGCAGCTCAGTTTCAGGGTCTTGGCAATCTTCTTATAGCCCAGGCCATCTTTATGTAGAGCAACATTTCTTTTTTTCAGATCCTCAGAGAGTTCTTTGCCATGAGGTGCCATGTTGAACTTCCAGTGACCAGTCAGTATGAGGGAGTGTGAGAGCGATGACACCAAATTTAACACACCTGCTCCCCATTCACACCTGAGACCTTGTAACACTAACCAGTCACATGACACCGGGGAGGGAAAATGGCTAATTGGGCCCAATTTTGATATTTTCACTTAGGGGTGTACTCACTTTTGTTGCCAGCGGTTTAGACATTAATGGCTGTGTGTTGAGTTATTTTGAGGGGACAGCAAATTTACACTGTTATACAAACTGTACACTCACTACTTTACATTGTAGCAAAGTGTCATTTCTTCAGTGTTGTCACATGAAAAGATATACTCAAATATTTGAGGGGTGTACTCACTTTTGTGAGATACTATATATATATATGTAACCTTTATTTAACTAGGCAAGTCAGTTAAGAACAAATTCTTATCTTCAATGATGGCCTAGGAACAGTGGGTTAACTGCCTTGTTCAGGGGCAGAACGATTTTACCTTGTCAGCTCGGGGAGTCGATCTTGCAACTTTTCGGTTACTAGTCCAACGCTCTAACCACTAGGCTACCCTGCCGCCCCATACGTGTGTGAATTGGAAGATTTTCCTGTCCTGCTACGCATTCAAAATGTACTATGGCTGCAGGTTCATCTGCCTCCCCTAAAGCCCATTCTGGTGGGAAGCTGCTATAGACCACCAAATGCTAACAGTCAGTATCTGGATAACATGTGTGAAATGCTTGATAATGTATGTGATATCAACAGAGAAGTATATTTTCTTTGTGACTTAAATATTGACTGGCTTTCTTCAAGCTGTCCACTCAAGAAAAAGCTTCAAACTGTAACCAGTGCCTGCAACCTGAGTTCCAGTAAACCTACCTGCAAACTACCAGGGTATTTACAAACAGCACATGAATGAAATCATCCACATGTATTGATCACATCTTTACTTATGCTACAGAAATCTGCTCTAAAGCAGTGTCCATATCCATCAGATGTAGTGATCATAATATAGTATCCATATCTAGGAAAGCCAAAGTTCCAAAGGCTGGGTCTAATATAGTGTATAAGAGGTCATACAATAAGTTTTGTAGTGATTCATATGTTGTTGATGTAAACAATATTTGCTGGTCCGTAGTGTGTAATGAGGAGCAACCAGACGCTGCACTTGACACATGACAATGCTTATTCCAGTTATTAATAAGCACCCATTAAGAAAATGACTATAAAAACTGTTAAATCTCTGTGGATCGATGAGGAATTGAAAAATGGTATGGTTGAGAGGGACGAGGCAAAAGGAATGACAAATAAGTCTGGCTGCACAACCGATTGGCAAACGTACTGCAAATTGAGAAATCATGTGGCTAAACTAAACAAAAAGAAGAAAGTATAGTATGAAACTGAGATAAATAATATAAAGAATGATAGTAAAAAAGCTTTCGGAGCACCTTAAATTACATTATGGGCAAAAAGGCAAACTCAGCTCCATCCTTCATTGAATCAGATGGCTCATTCATCACAAAACCCACTGATATTGCCAACTACTTTAATATATATATATTCTTTCATTTTTCACAAATTCTGAACCTACACATCCATTTATAACTGACCAAGTTATGAAAAACAAGCACTGAATTCCGTAAAGTGAGTGTGGAAGAGGTGAATAAATGATTGTCTATCAACAATGACAAGCCACCTGGATCTGACAAGTTGTAAGGAAAATGACTGAGGATGATAGCGGACAATATTACCACTCCTATTGGCCATCTCTTCAATCTAAGTCTACAGGAAAGTGTGTTCCCTCTGGCCTGGAGGGAAGCTAAAGTCATTCTGCTACCTAAGAATAGTAAAGCACTATTCCACATTCTTTACAAGGAACTCTATTCTCGACTTGCTTTAACAGTCGACCAATCAGCCTGTTACCAACCCTTAGTAAACTTATGGGAAAACCGACGTGATACAATGCTGTTTCACAGTAAACAAATGAACAACTGACTTTCAACATGCGTATAGGGCACTCAAAATATACACCACTTACACAAATGACTGATGGTTGTGGCTGAAATAAATGGATAATTAGAAGCTTGTGGGAGCTGTTATGTTAGAACTACATAGAGCCATGACTACATGGAACTCTATTCCACATCAGGTAACTGATGCAAGAAGTAGAATCCGATTTAAGAAAACGCATAAAAATACACCTTATGGAACAGCAGGGACCGTGAAGAGAGGCACACTCTACACACATGTACATTATAATATTGTTGTATTTCACATTTTTTATTGTAGATATGGAGTGGTGTAATTATGTATGATGCCTTATTGTGTTTGGACCCCCAGGAAGAGAAGCTGCTGCCTTGGCAGGAACTAATGGAGATCCATAATAAACCCCAGGAAGAGAAGCTGCTGCCTTGACAGGAACTAATGGGGATCCATAATAAACCCCAGGAAGAGTACCTGCTGCCTTGACAGGAACTAATGGGGATCCATAAAAAACCCCAGGAAGAGTAGCTGCTGCCTTGGCAGGAACTAATGGAGATCTATAATAAACCCCAGGAAGAGTAGCTGCTGCCTTGGCAGTGTAACAGCTGTCTTCAGAAATGGACCAAGGCGCAGCGGGAATGTGGATACTCATAGTTTAATTCAAAAGAGTAAAGCATCCACAGTGAAAAAACAATAAACAAGACAGCAACAGTTTTGCAGGCTAACTAAACGCAGTGCAAAAACAACTACCCACAACCCCAAAGAAAAACACACACTCCTATATAGGACTCCCAATCAAAGGCAACTCAACACACCTGCCTTCAATTGGGAGTCCCAATCACCAACACAACCATTCACACACACAAAACCCCTGCCACATCCTGACCAAAACTAACACCATTACGCCCTCTGCTGGTCAGGATGTGACAGTACCCCCCCCCCCCTCAAGGTGCAGACCCCGGAATGCACCTAAAAGAAAAACAAACCCCCAAACAACAAAAAATATCCCCCTAAACAATAAGGGAGGGAAGGGAGGGTGGCTGCCGTCAACGACGGCACTGTGCTACACCCTCCCTCCCCAACCCACCTCTCCAGGAGGTGGCTCAGGTGCAGGACGTGGACCTCGCTCCACCTTCGGCGTCGCCCACTTCGGTGGCGCCGATAGCTGCGCCGGGCAGACGGACCACTCTGGCTGGACCGGAGGACAGGCGGGCCACTCGGGCTGGCCCGGAGGACAGGCGGGCCACTCGGGCTGGGCCGGAGGACAGGCGGGCCACTCGGGCTGGGCCGGAGGACAGGCGGGCCACTCGGGCTGGGCCGGAGGACAGGCGGGCCACTCGGGCTGGGCCGGAGGACAGGCGGGCCACTCGGGCTTGCCCGGAGGACAGGCGGGCCACTCGGGCTGGCCCGGAGGACAGGCGGGCCACTCGGGCTGGCCCGGAGGACAGGCGGGCCACTCGGGCTGGCCCGGAGGACAGGCGGGCCACTCGGGCTGAACCGGATGACAGGCGGGCCACTCGGGCTGGCCCGGAGGACAGTCGGGCCGCTCGGGCTGAACCGGAGGACAGTCGGGCCGCTCTGGCAGCTCCGGGCAGTCGGGCCGCTCTGGCGGCTCCGGGCAGTCGGGCTGCTCTGGCGGCTCCGGGCAGTCGGGCCGCTCTGGCGGCTCCTGACTGGCGGGCGGCTCTGGCGACTCCTGACTGGCGGGCGGCTCTGGCGACTCTTGACTGGCGGGCAGCTCAGGAGACTCTTGACTGGCGGGCAGCTCAGGTGACTCTTGACTGGCGGGCAGCTCAGGTGACTCTTGACTGGCGGGCAGCTCAGGTGACTCTTGACTGGCGAGGCTGGGCTGGGACATGACTCCTGTCTGGTGGCACCGGTGGTATGGGAGGTGGATGCGGACATCGAGCGGGCGGTTCGGTCAGAACCTACTCCGCCGCAGTGTCCCGTGGGCCTGAAATACGTTCCGCTTGGTGTTCGCGATCGCCTGATCCGATGGTCCCATACTCTACCCTCCTCGGGTCATCCTGGGGTGGAACGGACATTGCGGGGCCTGAAGGGGAGGTACTGGTGGCCCACCTTGGCTGAGGATGTCCGGCGTTATGTCTCGTCCTGTTCAGTATGCGCTCAGTGTAAGGCTCCTAGGCACCTACCTCGAGGGAAATTACAGCCCCTCCCTGTTCCACAGCGGCCCTGGACTCACCTCTCGGTGGATTTCCTTACTGATCTCCCGCCGTCTCAGGGGAACACGGCGATCCTGGTCGTTGTGGACAGGTTCTCTAAGTCCTGCCGTCTGCTCCCTTTGCCCGGTCTTCCTACGGCCCTGCAGACCGCGGAGGCCCTGTTCACTCACGTCTTCCGGCACTATGGGGTGCCCGAGGACATCGTATCTGATCGAGGTCCCCAGTTTACGTCCAGGGTATGGAAATCGTTTATGGAGAGGCTGGGGGTCTCGGTCAGCCTGACCTCTGGGTTCCACCCCGAGAGTAATGGGCAGGTAGAGCGCATCAACCAGGATGTGGGCAGGTTCCTGCGGTCATATTGCCAGGACCGGCCAGGGGAGTGGGCGCAGTTTGTGCCATGGGCCGAGATGGCCCAGAACTCTCAGCGCCACTCCTCCACTAATCTGTCACCCTTCCAGGTGGTGCTGGGGTATCAGCCGGTCCTGGTGCCATGGCAACAGAGCCAGACGGAGGCTCCTGCGGTGGAGGCATGGGTCAAGCGCTCTCAGGAGACCTGGAACGCGGTCCAGGAATGTTTAAGGAGGGCGAGCGAACGACACAAGGAGAGCGCTGACCGCCACCGCAGTGACGGCCCCGTGTTTAACCCGGGGGATAGAGTCTGGCTCTCGACCCGGAACCTGCCTCTCCGCCTGCCCTGCCGGAAGCTGGGTCCGCGGTTTGTGGGGCCGTTTAAAGTCCTGAGGAGGATAAACGAGGTGTGTTACAGGTTACAACTTCCTTCGTATTACCGTATTAACCCCTCGTTTCATGTGTCTCTCCTCAGGCCGGTGGTAGCTGGTCCGCTGCAGGACAGTGAGGTGCTGGAGGCCCCCCCGCCCCCCCTGGACATCGGGGGGAGCCCGGCGTACACAGTCCGAGCCATCCTGGACTCCCGACATCGGGTAGGGGGCCTGCAGTACCTCGTGGACTGGGAGGGGTACGGTCCGGAGGAGAGGTGCTGGGTTCCGGCGGCGGACGTTCTGGACCCCCCTATGCTGTTGGACTTCCACCGTCGCCGACCGGATCGGCCGGCGCCTCGCCCTCCGGGCCGTCCCCAAGGCCGGCGTCGGCGCGCGGCTCGTCGTCGCCGGCCTATTAGCTGCCACCGATCGTTGTTTCTGTGTCGTTTAGTTTTGTCTGTCTGTTCCGCACCTGTTTTGTGTATGTCATTAGTGGGGACTTATTTAATGTGTGTTTTCAGTTGGGATTTTGTGCGGGATTGTTTATTGTCCACTCAGGATGGTGGGCCGTGTGCATATAGTTACTTCGCTGGTTGTATTTTGGATGCTTTTGTAATTTTTGTATTTTGTGCTGGCTGACGTCTTATTTCTCTCTCCGGACCGTTTTGCCCTGTGTTTTGGGTTGGTCATTATTATTACGCGCCCTTCTGTTTTGGCGTGACCGTTTTGTGCCGGAGAAAATAAAGACCATATACTTTACCTCTGCTCTCTGCGCCTGACTCCAACCACCACTCCTAGAATCGTTGACAATTGGTTGCACCAGATCTTATTTAGGGGCTTTATAGCAAAGGGGGTGAATACATATGCATGGACGACTTTTCGGTTTTTTACATTTTTTGAATTTTTTGAAACAAGTAATTTTTTTCATTTCACTTCACCAATTTGGACTATTTTGTGTATGTCCATTACATGAAATAAAAATAAAATTCTATTTAAATTACAGGTTGAAATGCAACAAAATAGGAAAAACGTCTAGGGGGATGAATACTTTTGCAAGGCACTATACAGTACATAGCTAGTCTATAATACAACTATAGTGCAGTTGAAATCTACTGTAGTCACTGACATGACATGAGAAGAGAACAGAACAGAACAGCTCGCCTAAAATAACAACACTTTGATGGCAGGGTAGGGAGGGGAAGGGAGGGGACCATTTGTTACTATCATCTCTGTTGTTCCTCTGCTAAACAATGCATTTGCATTCTACTAGCTAACTGTTCATCTGCCATCCCTCTCTCTCTCCATCTCTCTCTCGCTCTCTCCATCCCTCTCTCTCTCTCTCCATCCCTCTCTCTCTCTCTCCATCCCTCTATCTCTCTCTCCAACCCTCTCTCTCTCTCCATCCCTCTCTCTCTCTCCATCCCTCTCTCTCTCTCTCTCTCTCTCTCCCACTCTCTCTCTCCGTCCCACTCTCTCTCTCCATCCCACTCTCTCTCTCCTCTCTCTCCATCCCACTCTCTCTCCATGCCACACTCTCTCTCCTCTCTCTCCATCCGACTCTCTCTCTCCATCCCACTCTCTCTCTCTCCATCCCACACTCTCTCTCCTCTCTCTCCATCCCCACTCTCTCTCTCCTCTCTCTCCATCCCACTCTCTCGCTCTCATCCCACTCTCTCCATCCCACTCTCTCTCCATCCCACTCTCTCTCTCCATCCCACTCTCTCTCTCTCTCCATCCCACTCTCTCTCCATCCCACTCTCTCTCCATCCCATTCTCTCTCTCCATCCCACTCTCTCTCTCTCCATCCCACACTCTCTCTCCTCTCTCTCCATCCCACTCTCTCTCTCCTCTCTCTCCATCCCACTCTCTCTCTCCTCTCTCTCCATCCCACTCTCTCGCTCTCATCCCACTCTCTCCATCCCACTCTCTCTCCATCCCACTCTCTCTCTCGCCTCTCTCTCCATCCCACTCTCTCTCTCCTCTCTCTCCATCCCACTCTCTCTCTCCATCCCACACTCTCTCTCCTCTCTCTCCATCCCACTCTCTCTCTCCATCCCACTCTCTCTCTCTCTCCATCCTACTCTCTCACTCCATCCCACTCTCTCTCCATCCCACTCTCTCTCCATCCCACTCTCTCTCTCCATCCCACTCTCTCTCTCTCCATCCCACTCTCTCTCCAACCCCGTCTCTCTCTCTCCGTCCCACTCTCTCTCCATCCCACTCTCTCTCTCCATCCCACTCTCTCTCCATCCCACTCTCTCTCTCTCATCCCACTCTCTCTCTCAATCCCTCTCTCTCCATCCCTCTCTCTCTCTGCTCATCTGCCTGTTGCTCTCTCTCTTTCTCTCCATCTTTCTCTCTCTCTGAATCTTCCTCTCTGCCTCCCCCTCTCTCTTTGCATATCCCTCTCTCCCTCTTTATCTCTCTCTGAATCTAACTCTCTGCCTCTCCCCCTCTCTCTCTTTTCATATCCCTCCCTGTCTCTCTCTCTTTCGCTCCATCTCTCTCTCTTTCTGAATCTGCCTCTCCCCCTCTCCCTCTTTCATATCCCTCTCTCTCTTTCTCTGCCTCTCTCTCTCTGAATCTACCTCTCTGCCTCTCCCCATCTCTTTTCATATCCCTCTCTCTCTTTCTCTGCCTCTCCCTCTCTGCCTCTCCCCCTCTCTTCCCATCTCTCTCTGTTCATATCTCTCTCTCTCTCTTTCTCTGTCTCTCCCTCTCTGCCTCTATCCCTGTCTTCCCCTCTCTCTCTGTTCATATCCCTCTCTCTCTCTCTCTTTCTCTCTCTCACACTCTCTCTCCCCCTCTCTGCCCTCTCTCTCTGCAGTGCTGTGACACACTGGTCCTAATTGCTCTTTCCCCTCTCTGGTGGATAAATCCCAGCGTTATCTCTCAGGAATCCATGTCCTCTCCAGGAGTCTGCCCTCACCAGCCAGATGTTACAGTTGTTAGCATTAATGAGGCATTCTGGGATTGAAAAACAACAGACTGGTCAGCCCGGCATCGCTACTTGTTTTAGTAAATAGCTGAGTGATTGGGCTCACTCTCAAATTCATAGACAGTCAAAGCTATGGATGCATGGACCGACCATATAGTTTTCAACCATGTTTTGAAGCTATACAGTGTTTACAAAACAATGACGTAAAACAAATTTATAATATGGGTTCTGATGGTGTACGACCGTTAAACTAAAGCTCATGAGGCATATATAAGTTCTATTCTTCAACAATCAATGGCTATTTATAATTAATTTGAAAGTCAAAAAAATGGAGATCCGAATCCCGGATTGTCCCTTTAACCTTTGACCTCTCTGCTCTGGCTCTGCTGCACACGTCACTCTGCTGTTGCTGACTGCTGTCTGTCTGCCACGGTTACAGGACAGGGATGAACAGCTGGTCGGCCGGCCCAAAAAACAGACAGTACTTTACTGCCATTAGCCCTGTTGGACAATCCACATCCACCTACTGCCCAGCTAGAACCACTAGCCCTTTTGGACACCTTGTGGTCCACACAGGAATCAAACCTAAAACCTTGTGGTTCACACAGGAATCAAACCTAAAACCTTGTGGTCCACACAGGAATCAAACCTAAAACCTTGTGGTCCACACAGGAATCAAACCTAAAACCTTGTGGTCCACACAGGAATCAAACCTAAAACCTTGTGGTCCACACAGGAATCAAACCTAAAACCTTGTGGTCCACACAGGAATTAAACCTAAAACCTTGTGGTCCACACAGGAATCAAACCTAAAACCTTGTGGTTCACACAGGAATCAAACCTAAAACCTTGTGGTTCACACAGGAATGAAACCTAAAACCTTGTGGTCCACACAGGAATCAAACCTACAACTTATTTATCTGATGCTTTCAGCAAATAGGGCAAACAGGTGGAATGGTGGTATTATAGGTACGTCTCTCTCTCTCTCCTTGTCCCGGGGGGTTGATGTTTAGGTGGGTCAGGTGGAGAGAGGTCAGAGAGTACAGGAGAGGCCGAGAGAAGAGTTCCAGGGCAAAGTGGGGGGAAAAAGTGATTTAAAATAGATGAAAAGAAGCTTAGATCAATCAGAACAGAAAGGGATCATAACTGTTATGGATACTTATCTGTAATGTTCTCTACTAGTTGGCAGAGCAGACAGAACAGAGACAGAGAGGGATCTAAGCTCCACAGCCCACATTCATTCAGTCTGGTTGCCTAGTAGCAGGACCCCATCTATAGAAAGGAAGCTCAAAAGGCTGATCGGCAACCAGCTCAGTAATGTTAACAGTTCAACGCGTGCAACCATGGCTCTCTGTCATGGCTCAGATATGTTCTTTTCACATGATCCTTTTAAGCACAGATCCAGCAACTACGGTGGATGTGTAACCAGACCAGCTCAGTACAGCTTGGTTTGGCTCAACTCAGTTAAGTAGTGTGAAAAGCCCTTTAACGTACCTTGCAGGGCGACATGTACAACATTTACCATAAGCCTAATTGTAATTTGGCAGTGTGATTTCATTTGAAACTTCTTCTTCAACAATGTGCATTATAAACACATTGTTTTTGCACTAGGAAAATCAATGGTGCCCTTCTATACCAATACCAATCTCTAGAACGAGATATGTTGATATGCTGATCTGGTTCTGCTGTCTATCTGTGTGGATTGACCCAGCCAGATGGTCTGGTTCTGCTGTCTATCTGTGTGGATTGACCCAGCCAGATGGTCTGGTTCTGCTGTCTATCTGTGTGGATTGACCCTGCCAGATGGTCTGGTTCTGCTGTCTATCTGTGTGGATTGACCCAGCCAGATGGTCTGGTTCTGCTGTCTATCTGTGTGGATTGACCCAGCCAGATGTTCTGTCTATCTGTGTGGATTGACCCAGCCAGATGGTCTGGTTCTGCTCTCTATCTGTGTGGATTGACCCAGCCAGATGGTCTGGTTCTGCTGTCTATCTGTGTGGATTGACCCAGCCAGATGGTCTGGTTCTGCTGTCTATCTGTGTGGATTGACCCAGCCAGATGTGTGGATATCTGTGTGGATTGACCCAGCCAGATGGTCTGGTTCTGCTGTCTATCTGTGTGGATTGACCCAGCCAGATGTGTGGATATCTGTGTGGATTGACCCAGCCAGATGGTCTGGTTCTGCTGTCTATCTGTGTGGATTGGCCCAGCCAGATGGTCTGGTTCTGCTGTCTATCTGTGTGGATTGACCCAGCCAGATGGTCTGGTTCTGCTGTCTATCTGTGTGGATTGACCCAGCCAGATGGTCTGGTTCTGCTGTCTATCTGTGTGGATTGACCCAGCCAGATGGTCTGGTTCTGCTGTCTATCTGTGTGGATTGACCCAGCCAGATGGTCTGGTTCTGCTGTCTATCTGTGTGGATTGACCCAGCTAGAAGTGTGTGGAAGGTTCATGACATAAATCAATCAGTTAGCCTAGATATGCACAAATTAAACTGAGGCTGAGACCTAAATCTTTGCATTGGAATATTGTACACAGTGGAAATTATCAAAATTACTTTTTCCTAAATTTGAAAAAGATAATCATATAAGAAACAAAGTAGTTCCACAATAACAGTATTTCAAATAGTCTTTAGATGATCGTCACTCACAGTTATTTACAGAAGCAACGTCCGCACTAGCTTCATCATCATGATGTCACTAACTAACTCCATCCTGAGACAGCAGTGGTAAGGTTTTACTTTAACCTCCTAAATACCCTAATTACCCTTCCATCCTGAGACAGCAGTGGTAAGGTTTTACTTTAACCATATTTACCAAATAAACTAAAGTAAAAAAATAATAAAAAGTAACACAATAAAATAACAACGAGGGGAGGGGGTACCGGTACCGAGTCAGTGTGTGGGGGTACAGGTTAGTTGAGGTAATATGTACATGTAGGTAGGGGTGAAGTGACTATGCATAGATAATAATCAGTGAGTAGCAGCAGTGTAAAAAAACTAATGGAGGGGGGTGGGGGGGTGTCAATTTAAATAATCTGGTGGTCATTTGGTTAATTGTTCAGCAGTCTTATGGCTTTGGGGGTAGAAGCTGTTAAGGAGCCTTTTGATCCTAGACTTGGCGCTCCGGTACCGCAGAGAAAACAGTCTATGACTTGGGTGACTGGAGTCTTTGACAATTTTTGGGGCTTTCCTCTGAAACCACCTTGTATAGGGGTCCTGGATGGCAGGAAGCTTGGCCCCAGTGATGTACTGGGCCGTACGCACTACCCTCTGTAGTGCCTGACGGTCAGATGCCGAGCAGTTGCCATACCAGGGGGTGATGCAACCGGTCAGGATGCTCTCGATGGTGCAGCTGTGGAACTCTTTGAGGATCTGGGGACCCAAATCTTTTCAGTGTCCTGAGGGGGAAAAGCTGTTGTCGTGCCCTCTTCATGACTGTCTTGGTGTGTTTGGACCATGATAGTTTGTTGGTGATGTGGACACCAAGGAACTTGAAACTCTCGACCACTACAACCCTGTCAATATTAATGGGGGCCTGTTCGGCCCACCTTTTCCTGTAGTCCACAATCATCTCCTTTGTTTTGCTCACATTGAGGGAGAGGTTGTTGTCCTGGCACCACACGGACAGGTCTCTGACCTCCTCCCTATAGGCTGTCTCATCGTTGTCGGTGATTAGGCCTACCACTATTGTGTTGTCAGCAAACTTAATGATGGTATTGGAGTCGTGTTTGGCCACGCAGTCGTGGGTGAACAGGGAGTACAGATGGGGACTAAGCATGCACCCCTTACCACCTGGGGGCGGCCTGTCAGGAAGTCCAGGATCCAGTTGCAGAGGGAGGGGTTTAGTCCCAGGATCCTTAGCTTAGTGATGAGCTTTGAGGGTACTATGGTGTTGAACACTGAGCTGTAGTCAATGAACAGCATTCTCACATTGGTGTCCCTTTTGTCCAGGTGGGAAAGGGCAGTGTGGAGTGCGATTGAGATTGCATCATCTGTGGATCTGTTGGGGCGGTATGCAAATTGGAGTGGGTCTAGGGTATCCAGGAGGATGCTGTTGATGTGAGCCATTACCAGCCTTTCAAAGCATTTCATGGCTACCGACGTGAGTGCTACAGGGCGGTAGTCATTTAGGCAGGTTATCTTCGCTTCCTTGGGCACAGGGACTATGGTGGTCTACTTAAAACATGTAGGTATTACAGACTGGGCCAGGGAGAGGTTGAAAATATTAGTGAAGACACTTGCCAGTTGGTTCGCGCATGCTTTGAGTACACGTCCTGGTAATCCGTCTGGCCCCGCGGCTTTGTGAATGTTGACCTGTTTAAAGGTCTTGCTCACATCGTTATCACACAGTCATCCAGAACAGCTGGTGCGCTCATGCATGCTTCTTGCCTCGAAGTGAGCATAAATGGGATTTAGCTCGTTTGGTAGGCTCGCGTCACTGGGCAGCTCGTGGCTGGGTTTCCCTTTGTAGTCGGTAATAGTTTTCAAGCCCTGCCACATCCGACGATAGTCAGAGCCGGTGTCGTAGGATTCAATCTTAATCCTGTAATGACGCTTTGCTTGTTTGATGTTTCGTTTGAGGGCATAGCGGGATTTCTTATAAGCGTCCGGATTAGTGTCCAGCTCCTTGAAAGTGGCAGCTCTAGCCTTTAGCTCGATGCGGATGTTGCCTGTAATCCATGGCTTCTGGTTGGGATATGTACATATGGTCACTGTGGGGACGACGTCGTTGACGCATTTATGGACGAAGCCGATGACTGAGGTGATAAACCCCTCAATGCCATTTGATGAATCCCGGAACATATTCCAGTCTGTGCAGCAAAACAGTCATGTAGCGTAGCATCCCCGTCATCTGACCACTTCCGTATTGGGTGAGTCTCTGGTACTTCCTGCTTTAGTTTTTGCTTGTAAGCAGGAATAAGGAGGATATAATTATGGTCAGATTTGCCAAATGGAGGGCGAGGGAGAGCTTTGTATGCATCTCTGTTTGTGGAGTAAAGGTGGTCTAGAGTTTTTTTCCCTCTGGGGAAAATGTACTTTTTTACCTTTATTTAACTAGGCAAGTCAGTTAAGAACTAATACCTATTTTCAATGACGGCCTAGGAACGGTGGGTTAACTGCCTTGTTCAGGGGGAGAACGACAGATTTTTACCTTATCAGCTCGGGGATTCAATCTTGCAACCTTCCGGTTACAAGCCCAACGCTCTAACCACTAGGCTACCAGCCACCCCTGTGACGTGCTGGTAGAAATGAGGTAAAACAGATTTAAGTTTGCCTGCATTAAAGTACCCGGCCATTAGGAGCACTGCTTCTGGATGAGCGTTTTCTTGTTTGCTTATGGCTTTATACATCTCGTTGAGTGTGGTCTTAGTGCCAGCATAGGTTTGTGGTGGTAAATAAACAGCGTGGTCTACAGCTGATCATGAGGTACTCTACCTCAGGCAAGCAATACCTCAAGACTTCTTTAATAGGTACCGGAGTGCCAAGTCTAGGTACAAGAGGCTTCTAAACAGCTTCTACCCACAAGCCATATGACTCCTGAACATCTAATCAAATGGCTACCCAGACTATTTGTATTGCCGCCCCGCTACTCTATGTTATTATCTATGCATAGTCACTTTAATAACTCTACCTAAATGTACATATTACCTCAACTAACCGGTGCCCCCGCACATTGACTCTGTACCGGTACCCCTGTATATAGCCTCCACATTGACTCTGTACCGGTACCCCCTGTATATAGCCTCCACACTGACTCTGTACCGGTACCCCCTGTATATAGCCTCCACATTGACTCTGTACCGGTACCCCCCCTGTATATAGCCTCCACATTGACTCTGTACCGGTACCCCCTGTATATAGCCTCCACATTGACTCTGTACCAGTACCCCCCTGTATATAGCCTCCACACTGACTCTGTACCGGTACCCCCTGTATATAGCCTCCACATTGACTCTGTACCGGTACCCCCTGTATATAGCCTCCACACTGACTCTGTACCGGTACCCCCTGTATATAGCCTCCACATTGACTCTGTACCGGTACCCCCCCTGTATATAGCCTCCACATTGACTCTGTACCGGTACCCCCTGTATATAGCCTCCACATTGACTCTGTACCAGTACCCCCCCTGTATATAGCCTCCACACTGACTCTGTACCGGTACCCCCTGTATATAGCCTCCACATTGACTCTGTACCGGTACCCCCTGTATATAGCCTCCACATTGACTCTGTACCGGTACCCCCTGTATATAGCCTCCACATTGACTCTGTACCGGTACCCCCTGTATATAGCCTCCACATTGACTCTGTACCAGTACCCCCTGTATATAGCCTCCACATTGACTCTGTACCGGTACCCCCTGTATATAGCCTCCACATTGACTCTGTACCGGTACCCCCTGTATATAGCCTCCACATTGACTCTGTACCGGTACCCCCTGTATATAGCCTCCACACTGACTCTGTACCAGTACCCCCTGTATATAGCCTCCACATTGACTCTGTACCGGTACCCCCTGTATATAGCCTCCTCATTACCTCTGTACCGGTACCCCCTGTATATAGCCTCCACACTGACTCTGTACCGGTACCCCCTGTATATAGCCTCCACACTGACTCTGTACCAGTACCCCCTGTATATAGCCTCCACATTGACTCTGTACCGGTACCCCCTGTATATAGCCTCCTCATTACCTCTGTACCGGTACCCCCTGTATATAGCCTCCACACTGACTCTGTACCGGTACCCCCTGTATATAGCCTCCACACTGACTCTGTACCGGTACACCCTGTATATAGCCTCCACATTGACTCTGTACCGTACCCCCTGTATATAGCCTCGCTATTGTTATTTTACTGCTTTTTCATTATTTGTTACTTTTATTTCCTTCTTTTTTGTAGGTATTTTTCTAAAAACTGCGTTGTTGGTTAGGGGCTTGTAAGTAAGCATCTCAATGTAAGGTCTACACCTGTTGTATTTGGCGCATTTGACAAATAAAATGTGGTTTGATTAGACATCGCACACAGCTGTTATCCTGAGACAGCAGTGGTAAGGTTTTACTTTAACCTCAAAAACAACACATATCATTATGTCACAGCTTAAACTCACTTCAGAGCTGCGCGGACAGCTGGCATGATGACTGTGTAGTTAGCGTCCTGTCCTGATTTCCCACTCTCACATCATTTCAATCACTCTACAGTTGAGTTGTGAGTGGTTAGTGCCCCCCTCCCCCCCTCTTACCTTCCCCTGTCCTCCCCCTCCCACCAAACACCCTCACATTAGACTAATTGGGTGGTCATAATCCCACCTGATGTGTGCTTCTGATATTTTGAACGGTCATGTTAACCTATTTTGATTACCCCATTTCAAAAAGCCCCGACCTAACTCTATCGGCCGGCCTGCTGCACACTCTCTCTCTCTCTGTAATCCCATGGCCTCACTAAATGATAAAAAAAAGTGTAATTCAGATGAGTGGAAAAACCCCACTGTGACTCACATCAGGATAGAAAGATAGGATACTACAGGGCAGAGTATATGTTCTGATGTTAGAGCAGAGAGAGAGACGGAAATCAAGGTTAAAGTGATACAAGGAAAGAAAACGTATATGTGTGATGCTGGAAAGGATAGAATGCTGGAACAAACGGACTTGTTTCAGTGTTCCGTAAAGAATACACCTTCAGTTTGGAAATTCACTCCTCATTATATCGTCTCCCATTTTGTTGACTTCAATTTGACTTTCCTTTGTAACTATAACATTAATAAGATTCCTACAAAAGTATGTGCTTTTCATAGACAAGTGTTCATAGCGTGGTCATTAATATATAAACTTTTTTTTTTTTAATTCTCCCAGCGTAGGCATTTCGTTTGGAACAATAAGGATATTCTGTATAGAAACAAGTGTATGTTTTTTTAAGAACTGATTTGATAATCATATCCTGAGTCAACTTTTGAATGCAGAAGGGTTGTTACACCCAGAGAGTTCTCCTAAAGTCTTTGATGCTAGTCCTTCTGGAACTGTCATGCTGCTTCGAGGTGGAACCATACCTCAACTTCTTGACCTACCCTCGCTTAGTCCAATTGACTCTCCAGTAGGAAAAACGTGTTTCTCCTTGCTCCCCCTCAGAACAATAACAGATATATAGGCGCTTTATTTTAAAAGAGATGTTGTATCTATTGCTTATATCACAACTTACTGGAATAGCTTTGTTAAATAATATCTGATTTGGAAAAAGGTATGATTATTACCATACAAAGGCCTGCTTGTTAAGAAGGTCAAATAGGTTTCAGAATGATCCATAAGTATTATATATTGGAATAGCATAATAATTACCCAAAGAAACTCAGAAAAGACATGCACATTAAGTCCACCTAACTCCAGAAAGTGTTTGGCATTTATTTTGTCACTGTCTACATGAAAAGAGATTATGCCAAAAATATTTGAAGATTTATAATCCATATAATATTATTGTTGACTTTTGTTTATCATGGGAGAATGTGCTGCTCGGTTTCCATAACTATAATGAGGATAAAGAAAAATAATCGTATTGTGCTAATGCCAAACTGTCATATTTCAGAAATGTAAATTGACTAATAAAAGAAATGAGTCTTCCTTGTTTTCTATAATGAGGTCAAGCAGTACATTAATGAGCGTTCTACATTCTTCCAATAAGAAAGCTGTAAAAACCGTCCGTACCTGTATGTCATTAAGGCCTCTGTATAATCTGTCATTTGTTCCCCCCCCCCCAACAAATAGTACATGTGTTGTTGTTGTTCGTTTGATTATTTGTTTCAATAAAAAAAAATTTATAACAAAAAAAATACTTGTTCTGTGTTGTAGATATGGAATTAACAGCTGTGGGACAGGCTCTCTCCACACACACACACACACACACACACACACACACACACACACACACACACACACACACACACACAGTACACACACAGTACACACACACACACACACACACACAGTACACACAGTACACACACAGTACACACACACACAAACACACACGTAGAGACACACACACACACACACACACACACACAGTACACACACACACACACACACACACACACACACACACACACACACACACACAGTACACACACAGTACACACACACACACACACACACACAGTACACACACACACACACACACACACACACACACACACACACACGACTAGACATTTTGTGGCCAAATGACATCCTTAAATGACATCCAGAAAAAAAACTGAGCATAAAAGATGAGTGCCAGCCGTATTAGTGGGATATGAATATGCATGCCAGCAGTCAAATCTAAATACTGTATTTAAATTTGTCTGGTATGTATCTTTGACCTTTACTTTGGACCAATTGCCAACCCAGTCAAGACCCAATAAGTCAGTGGGTAGGGTACAATTAAACCCCTGAGAGGTTTTCTAATATGATCTAAGATATCCAAACAGTAGATTTGTACTTTGATAACACCACAAACATGTAATTTCTTAGCCAAACTGAGCTTACACTTAGTCAGATAGTATATATCTTTATATCATAATAATGTATTGGATAGGATATGTAACCTCTGAGAGGCCTAATCTAACCAGACACTCAATCAATTAACCAATAGATCAATCAAATTGATCAACAATGATTGATACAGATTTTCTGAACAATTACCTAAAATCACTGTACGGATGAATGATCCAGAATCCTGCAGACTTCACACGTTCCCTCTCGTGCTCCACGGCCCTCTCGCTCCCCAACATTCTCAGAGAGAACTTGTTGACTCCTGGTTGAAGCATCGCTCCGAACTGCCGGTGCATGAAACCCGCCCGATACAACTGCTCTACTTCGTCTGGCATGATCGGTTCGGTTCCTTCTAACTTGATTAAAGTGGACTGATCGAAGACGGACGAGCGGCGGTATGCGCTAGCACTGCGACCAACGGAATCCTGCGCTCCCTGTTCGGCCCCAGAACCAGTCTCTCCTCCGGGGTAACTCTCCTCGTTAGCGCCGGCGTCTACCTCGGGGATCAGCCTCCGCTGCTCCGCTGGATCTGACCCAAGAGTGCGCCGACCAGTGATGGAAGAGCGGCTACCTCTAAAAAGGCGACAGTCTCCGTTTAAGTTGGTCTTAACGGCAACGTCCGTTTCCAAGTCTCCGGCGGTTCTGCTCTTGGAGTCCCTGTCTCCGTTTCTCTTAGAGCTGCTGACGGAGGATGGAGATCCAGGAAGGAGAAGAGGCTTCAGCCTGATACCGGTACTTTTCTTCTTTGTGTCCTTATCGCCACCACCGTATTCTCCTCCGTCGTCAATCATCACAGAGACAGAGCCTCTTTGGCCACTGTTTTGCGGCAAGCTGTACAGCCTTTTGCGCATGGAAGAATGAAACCTATCCATTATGGGAAGGCCTATTGAAGAAAGGATGATACAGACGCTCACTAGCCTGGGCTACAAAATAAAACGCGTTTGAAAAAGAAACAAGAATATATGAGCTGTGATGAAAACAAATCATATATTTCCTAAACTCAAACGGCTCAGGATTCCAAAAGCAGTGACGGCGTTCTGCAGCAGGACAGGAACAGGTCGAATCTTACTTGACACTTGGAACGTGCTGCTTCCTGCTCTCCCGGTTGCAACAGTTTGTACCGCTTCGGCGAGACGGTCATATTAAGGGTGCATGACCAGTAAATCGATGAATGACGTCCAGGTATCCAGGTATTGCTAAATCAGAGTGTAGCCTAGATGATGATAACAGATCGGGGTGCTGATGCTGCCTGCATGCTGATTGCTCTGAGCGTCGGACGTGCCAGCCGGAGGCTAAAACTGTTGGCTAAACGGAGGTCCTCAATGACAAAGCATGATCTCTCTTCTGATTCTCCTCCTCCTCAAATATTATATCCCTGGCTAGCTTAGCTGTCAATAGGAAAATAATGACACGCTTCCTTCCACGCAGTCAGTCCTCACCAGCTTGCATTCAAAGACCGCTGGCTGGTGTGTGTGCTGACATCACTGTTCCATCCCTGTAGTGCTCTCTAATAACGTGGATATTAAATGGGGCTAATTTATCGGGTTGCCATAGGAGCGATGCACGAGGATAGACAGGACAGCACATGCACTCAGCGTCCCAGTCCAGGCAGGATTATGGGGGATATGATTTATAAACTCCCAGCGGTAGTTGATGACAGAATGTGTGTTGTTGTAAATGATAAAACTATAGGCTACCCACACGCTAAACAGCCCATTGTCTTTAGGCCTATAATTGATCAGTTAAGCAATATTGACCATAATTATTCAAGCAAGTGTTACTTTCCACACTGCACTTTCATTGGTTTAAGATCCTGGGAAAAGTTATATGTTTGTATGCAGGTGACAACTATACAATAATCAGAAGGTGTGGGGTCAATTCCATTCAATTCCGTCTATATAAACAGGAAGATAGAGACATTTTGGAATTGGAATTTTCAGTTTACTTCCTGAATTCACTGAACTGAAATGGAATTGACCCCACCCCTGCAGGTCATACAGAACTACATTGTCAGCCTCCCAAATGGCACCATATTCCACAGCGTGCTTCTTTAAAAACAATAGTGCACTATATAGGGAATAGGGCCCTGGATCTAAAGTAGTGCACTATATAGGGAATAGGGTGCCATTTGGGACACTCCTGCGTTGTCTTGGCTGTGTGCTTAGGGTCATTGTCCTGTTGGAAGGTGAACCTTCACCCCAGTCTGAGGTCCTGAGCGCTCTGGAGCAGGTTTTCATTAAGGATCTCTCTGTACTTTGCACCGTTCATTTTTCCCTCGATCCTGATTAGTCTCCCAGTCCCTGCCGCTGAAAAACATCCCCACTGCATGATGCCGCCACCACCATGCTTCACCATAGGGATGGTGTCAGGTTTCCTCCAGACGTGACGCTTGGCATTCAGGCCAAACAGTTCAATCTTAGTTTCATCAGACCAGAGAATCTTGTTTCTCTTGGTCTGAGAGTCCTTTAGGTGCCTTTTGGCAAACTCCAAGCGGGCTGTCATGTGCCTTTTTCCTGAGGAGTGGCTTCCGTCTGGCCACTTTACCATAAAGGCCTGATTGGTGGAGTGCTGCAGAGATGGTTGTCCATCTGGAAGGTTCTCCCATCTCCACGGAAGAACACTGGAGCTCTGTCAGAGTGACCATCGGGTTCTTGATCAACTCCCTGATCAAGGCCCTTCTCCCCCAATTGCTCAGTTTGGCCAGGCGGCCAGCTCTAGGAAGAGTCTTGGTGGTTCTAAACTTCTTCCATTTAAAAATGATGGCGGCCACTGTGTTTTTGGTGCCCTTCAATGCTGCAGACATTTTTGGTACCCTTCCCCTGATCTGTGTCTCGACACAATCCTATCTCGGAGCTCTATGGACAATTCCTTTGACCTCATGGCTTGGTTTTTGCTCTGACATGCACTGTCAACTGTGGGACCTTATATAGACAGGTGTGTGTGTGCCTTTCCAAATCATGTCCAATCAATTGAATTTACCACAGGTGGACTCCAATCAAGTTGTAGAAACATCTCAAGGATGATCAATGGAAGCTCAATTTTCGAGTCTCATAACACAGGGTCTGAATACTTATGTAAATAAGGTATTTATGTTTTGATTTGTAATAAATTTCCCAAAAATTTAAAAACCCTGTTTTCACTTTTTCAATATGGGGTATTGTGTGTAGATTGATGAGGGGGGAAAATGATTTAATACATTTTAGAATAAGGCTGTAACGTAACAAAATGTGGAAAAGGGAATTACTGCCTCTAGACTTGCAGTATGGCCTGGAGTCATTGTATTGTGTGTGTTTGTGTGTGTCCATTATAACATATGTGATGTACCAACCACTGTGTGACAACTTCAGTTCAGATGTTGTACTCTGTTAAATTAAACGGTTCTGCCAGATAGCTGACTCCCTATACGGGACAAAGGTTCTGCCAGATAGCTGACTCCCTATACAGGAGAAATGGTTCTGCCAGATAGCTGACTCCCTATACGGGATAAAGGTTCTGCCAGATAGCTGACTCCCTATACGGGATAAAGATTCTGCCAGATAGCTGACTCCCTATACGGGATAAAGGTTCTGCCAGATAGCTGACTCCCTATAAGGGAAAAAAGGTTCTGCCAGATAGCTGACTCCCTATAAGGGAAAAATGGTTCTGCCAGATAGCTGACTCCCTATACGGGACAAAGGTTCTGCCAGGTAGCTGACTCCCTATACAGAATAAAAGGTTCTGCCAGATAGCTGACTCCCTATACGGGACAAAGGTTCTGCCAGATAGCTGACTCCCTATACGGGACAAAGGTTCTGCCAGATAGCTGACTCCCTATATGGGATAAAAGGTTCTGCCAGATAGCTGACTCCCTATACAGAAGAAATGGTTCTGCCAGATAGCTGACTCCCTATACGGGATAAATGGTTCTGCCAGATAGCTGACTCCCTATACGGGACAAAGGTTCTGCCAGGTAGCTGACTCCCTATACAGAATAAAAGGTTCTGCCAGATAGCTGACTCCCTATACAGGAGAAATGGTTCTGCCAGATAGCTGACTCCCTATACGGGACAAAGGTTCTGCCAGATAGCTGACTCCCTATACGGGATAAAAGGTTCTGCCAGATAGCTGACTCCCTATACGGGATAAATGGTTCTGCCAGATAGCTGACTCCCTATACGGGACAAAGGTTCTGCCAGATAGCTGACTCCCTATACGGGATAAAGATTCTGCCAGATAGCTGACTCCCTATACGGGATAAAGATTCTGCCAGATAGCTGACTCCCTATACGGGATAAATGGTTCTGCCAGATAGCTGACTCCCTATACGGGATAAATGGTTCTGCCAGATAGCTGACTCCCTATACGGGACAAAGGTTCTGCCAGATAGCTGACTCCCTATACGGGATAAAAGGTTCTGCCAGATAGCTGACTCCCTATACGGGATAAATGGTTCTGCCAGATAGCTGACTCCCTATACGGGACAAAGATTCTGCCAGATAGCTGACTCCCTATATGGGATAAAAGGTTCTGCCAGATAGCTGACTCCCTATACAGGAGAAATGGTTCTGCCAGATAGCTGACTCCCTATAAGGGAAAAAAGGTTCTGACAGATAGCTGACTCCCTATACAGAAGAAATGGTTCTGCCAGATAGCTGACTCCCTATATGGGAAAATAGTGCCCCCTTCAGTTGTACTGCTGCCATTTGGTCTGGATGGAAGATATGAGGATTTAGAGTGCATCCCAAATGACACCCTATATTCCCTATAAAGTGCACTGTTTTAGACCAGGGCCCATAAGGCTATATAGTGAACTGTTTTAGACCAGGGCCCATAAGGCTATATAGTGAACTGTTTTAGACCAGGGCCCATAAGGCTATATAGTGAACTGTTTTAGACCAGGGCCCATAAGGCTATATAGTGAACTGCTTTAGACCAGGGCCCATAAGGCTATATAGTGCATTGCTTTAGACCAGGGCCCATAAGGCTATATAGTATATTGCTTTAGACCAGGGCCCATAAGTCTATATAGTACATTGCCTTAGACCAGGGCCCATAAGGCTATATAGTGAACTGCTTTAGACCAGGGCCCATAAGGCTATATAGTGAACTGCTTTAGACCAGGGTCCATAAGGCTATATAGTGAACTGCTTTAGACCAGGGCCCATAAGGCTATACAGTACATTGCTTTAGACCAGGGCCCATAAGGCTATATAGTACATTGCTTTAGACCAGGGCCCATAAGGCTATATAGTGAACTGCTTTAGACCAGGGCCCATAAGGCTATATAGTACATTGTTTTAGACCAGGGCCCATAAGGCTATATAGTGAACTGCTTTAGACCAGGGCCCATAAGGCTATATAGTGAACTGCTTTAGACCAGGGCCCATAAGGCTATATAGTGAACTGCTTTAGACCAGGGCCCATAAGGCTATATAGTACATTGCTTTAGACCAGGGCCCATAAGGCTATATAGTGAACTGCTTTAGACCAGGGCCCATAAGGCTATATAGTGAACTGCTTTAGACCAGGGCCCATAAGGCTATATAGTGAACTGCTTTAGACCAGGGCCCATAAGGCTATATAGTGCATCATCTGTCCTCATCTCTCCTATCTGTCCTCATCTGTCCTATCAACTGTCCTCATATCTCCTATCTGTCCTCATCTCTCCTATCTGTCCTCATCTCTCCTCTCATCTGTCCTCATCTCTCCTATCTGTCCTCATCTCTCCTATCATCTGTCCTCATCTCTCCTATCTGTCCTCATTTCTCCTATCTGTCCTCATCTCTCCTATGATCTGTCCTCATCTCTCCTATCTGTCCTCATCTCTCCTATCTGTCCTCATCTCTCCTATCATCTGTCCTCATCTCTCCTATCATCTGTCCTCATCTCTCCTATCATCTGTCCTCATCTCTCCTATCTGTCCTCATCTCTCCTATGATCTGTCCTCATCTCTCCTATCTGTCCTCATCTCTCCTATCTGTCCTCATCTCTCCTATCTGTCCTCATCTCTCCTATCTGTCCTCATCTCTATTATCTATGTCCTGCCACTGAGGTGAAAAAGAACTGAACTGGTAGCAGACAGATTAGCTGAATAGGTATCCATGTTGCTTTCACCTACCCTGTGGCTTCAGATCATTGCAGATGAAGGAGAGGAGACAGAGCGTAGACTGTTGAGACATAATCCACTGACTGTTCCCGAGCGAGTCATGAACAATACACAGAATTCACAAGTCAACACTATTCAAGATGATACTGAAAAGTAAAACATGAAGAACTGCTTTCCTTGCTGTCGTTAAGTGCTACACAGAAGTCCTATGGCTCATGTAACATTTTCCACAAATGTCATCTACATTGAGCTCTGTTTGTTCTTTTTTTCTGTATAGCACTTTGTGACGTCTGCTGATATAAAAAAAGGCTTTATAAATACATGTGATTAATTAACTTCATCCTTACTTGGTAACTTAACTTAGGAACCCAGTGGAAGGTGGTTGAGATCTTCATAGTCTGATTTACTGGTAGCCTCTTTTCATACATCACCCAGTAAATAACTACTTGTAGCTTACTACACACACAGTATTGTTGGCAACTCATACGACCACTAGGTTGCGCTGTTTTCACATTAAGCCACAATGACATATTTTACATTTTAGTCATTTAGCAGATGCCCTTATCGAGTGTGATTTAGTGCATTCATCTTAAGATAGCTAGGTGGGACAACCACATATCACAGGCATAGAAACTACATTTTTCCCTCATTAACGTAGCTATCAATAGAGTCAGAGCTAGATGAATCCAGGTAAAAGTTAGGATCCCTTATTGATGTCACTTGTTAAATCCACTTCAATCAGTGTAGATGAAGGGGAGGAGACAGGTTAAAGAAGGATTTTAAAGCCTTGAGATAATTGAGACATGGATTGTGTGTGTGTGCCATTCAGAGGGTGAATGGGAAAGACAAAAGATTGAAGTGCCTTTGAACGGGGTATAGTAGTAGGTGCCAGGAGCACCGGTTTGTGTCAAGAACTGCACCGCTGCTGGGTTTTTTCACACTCAACAGTTTCCAGTGTGTATCAAGAATGGTCCACAACCCAAAGGACATTCAGCCAACTAGACACAACTGTGGGAAGCATTGGAGTCAACATGGACCAGCATCCCTGTGGAACGCTTTAGACACCTTGTAGAGTCCATGTCCTGATGAATTGAGGCTGTTCTGAGGACAACAGGGGAGGAGGGGCAACTCAATATTAGGAAGTTGTTCTTAATGTTTTGTACACTCAGTATATATGCCTGTCTGCTGGTTGTGAAGACATGTTTGTACGTATACAAATACGCAAGCACATGGGAGTGTGTGTGTGTGGGTGTGCATGTGTGTGTGTGTGACTGATTATTTGTCATTTCTTTGAACACAGGTGTAAACTGTAATACCAAGGTAAATGTGCATTGCCAGTTAAAATGGAACACAGGTCATCAACTGAAACAAGCCATTCATTTTAGAGGTTTTTATTCCTAAAAATGACTTGGGATTGATCCTGGGATTGATTTTGGGATTGATCTTTATATTGGGATTGATCCTGGGGTTGATCTTGTTCTTGGGATTGATTTTGGGATTGATTTAGGATTGCTTTACAAGTGTCAATCCGTACATACGTAAAATAGGCCCTGTTGTTGCACTGCCTCCTCCCTAGCTCCCATACGCACTGCCTTCAGAAAGTATTCATACGCCTTTACTTTTTCTACATGTTGTTATGTTACAGCAGAAAAAATGTATAAAAATCTAGATCCTTTTTGTCACATGCCTAAACACAATTCCCCATAATGTAAAAGTGGAATTATGTTTTTAGAAATGTTTACAAATGAAAAGCTGAAACGTCTTGATGTCAATAAGTATTCAACCCCTTTGTTATGGTAAACCTAAATAAGTTCAGGAGTAAACATTCGCTTAACAAGTAACATAAGTTGCATGGACTCACTCTTTGCGCAATAATAGTGTTTAACATGATTTTTGAATGACTACCTCATCTCTGTACCCCACACATACATATAACTGTAAGGTCCCTCAGTCGAGCAGTGAGTTTCAAAAACAATTTCAACCACAAAGACCAGGGAGGTTTTCCAATGCCTCACAAATAAGTACACCTATTGGTAAATGGTAAAATAATAAAATAATAAGTAGACATTGATCATGGTGAAGTTATTGATTACACTTTGGATGGTGTATCAATACACCCAGTCACTACAAAGATACAGGCGTCCTTCCTAACTCAGTTGCTGGAGAGGAAGGAAACCGCTCAGGGATTTCACCATGAGGCCAATGGTGATTTTAAAACAGTTACAGAGTTTAATGGCTGTGATAGGAGAACTGAGGATGGATCAACAACATTGTAGTTACTCCACAATACTAACCTAAATGACAGTGAAAAGAAGGAAGTCTATACAGAATAAAAATATTCCAAAACATGCATCCTGTTTGCAACAAGGCACTAAAGTAAAATTGCAAAAAATGTGGCAAAGCAATTAACTTTTTGTCCTGAATACAAAGTGTTTTGTTTGAGGCAAATCCAACACATCACTGAGTAACACTCTTCATATTTTCAAGCATGGTGGTGGCTGCATCAAGTTATGGGCATGCTTGTAATCGTTAAGGACTAGGGAGTTTTTTTTGTTGATAAAAATAAATGGACTAGAGCTAAGCACAGGGAAAATCCTAGAGGAAAACTTCCCAACAGACACTGGGAGACAAATTCACCTTTCAGCAGGACAATAACCTAAAACACAAGGCCAAATCTACACTGGAGTTGCTTACCAAGACGACATTGAATGTTACTGAGTGGCCTAGTTACTGTTTTGACTTAAATCTGCTTGAAAATCTATGGCAAGACTTAAAAATGGCTGTCTAGCAATTATAAACAACCAACTTGACAGAGATTGAATCATTTTAAAAAGAACATTGTTCAAATATTGTACAATCCAGGTGCCAAAATTCTTAAGAGACTTACCCAGAAAGACTCACAGCTGTAATCGCTGTTAAAAGGTGATTCTAACATGTATTGATTTAGGGGACTGAATACTTATTTAAATGATTTATTTCTTTATTTCATTTTCAATAAATGTGCTAAATTTCTAGAAACATGTTTTCCCTTTGTCATTATGTGGTTTTGTGTGTAGATGGGTGAGAAAAACAAATATATTTCATCCATTTTGAATTCAAGCTGTAACACAAAAAAATATGGAAAAAGTGAATGGTTATGAATACTTTCTGAAGGCCACTGTATAGATGTATATCATTGTCATATATATATAGAGATCAACTGATACAGCATACAGCTGAGCAGTACGGTATCTATGAATGCTCTAAAGGTGATTATAGACCAGCATACAGCTGAGCAGTACGGTATCTATGAATGCTCTAAAGGTGATTATAGACCAGCATACAGCTGAGCAGTACGGTATCTATGAATGCTCTAAAGGTGATTATAGACCAGCATACAGCTGAGCAGTACGGTATCTATGAATGCTCTAAAGGTGATTACCCCTACTCTAATAAAGATGTCTTACTCCATAAAATCTAAAGCTGCTAAGAGGGACTTGTATATATATATATATATATATATCAATATTGATTATTATTTTTGCATAGGATAATAGCCATGCTATACACAATACACATACTCTAGCAATAGGGTTAGGATTGGGCGGAGTTCAGTTGCTTAGCTACTGAATGAAATTCATACAGATTTTTTTAATTCCCATTCTTTTTCAACACTTAAGTGCATCTTATGAATGAATATCCTTCATATATCATTATATATGAAGGTGATTTCATAAAGACATACATACAGAACATGTAAAATATAGGAATTCTCAATCAAAGTCAAAAGACGGGGGACATTGTAAAGCCCTCATTAAAATGTAAACCAAATCTAATCTGATGAAATGTTAAACAAGTTACCAACATAAAATAGTATGCAGCAGAATGATAAACTGTACAGATTTACTGTCATACCAGATTACGATCTCTGGCGATTTTTCTTTTACATTGCAAAGTCTTTAGATTCTCATAGTCAACACAAATAAATAATGATTATCTATCAACATGAAGCCACTCTCAAAGTCAACAAAACCAGGCCAGCGTCTCAAAGGGCACCCTATTCCTCCCTATGGAAACCTATTCCTTATATACTCTTAGAAAAAAGGGTTCCAAAAGGGTTCTTCGGCTGTCCACCATAGTAGAACTCTTTTTGGTTCCAGGTAGAACTCTTTTGGGATCCATGAACCAAAAGGGTTCTACATTGAACCAAAAATGGTTCTTCAAAGGATTCTCCTATGGGGACAGCCAAAGAACCCTTTTAGATTCTAGATAGCACCTTTTACTCTAAAAGTCTATCCCTCAAATTCATCAAAACAATGATCCCATTATTCCCCTGTAATCAGGGACTGATTTAGACCTGGGACACCAGGTGGGTGTAAATAATTATCATGTAGAACAGAAAACAAGCAGTGCTCCGGACCTCGTAGGGTCAGAATACCCCTGCCCTATACAGTAGGGTCAGAATACCCCTGCCCTATACAGTAGGGTCAGAATACCCCTGCCCTATACAGTAGGGTCAGAATACCCCTGCCCTATACAGTAGGGTCAGAATACCCCTGCCCTATACAGTAGGGTCAGAATACCCCTGCCCTATACAGTAGGGTCAGAATACCCCTGCCCTATACAGTGCACTACCCTGTGGGCCCTGGTCAATAGTAGATCATTATATAGGGACTAGGGTGCCATTTTGGATTTGAGACCCAGGCCCCTGGTCAAAAAGTAGTGCACTGTATATGGACTAGGGTGCCCTTTGAGACGGAGAGCAAAAAGTCATGTCATGTTTACACCAAACAGAAAGTTAGAATACCTTGCATGCGTTACTTCAGAATTAGTAAAAAATAGAAAATGATAAGAATCTGATAAGAATAAATAATAAATAAATAAACAGCAACAATCAATAACTGCATGCAGCCACAATGGTTATAATGCTTCGTAGACACTTCGTAAACCATTCATAATGTTATGGGGATCACATTCATTGATCACCTTCTTCACCCCCATCACACGATAGACAGATAATCAAATCAGAAGGCATGCCTCATCATACAATACAGACATTTACAGTAGCTCCTCCTCCTCTTCCTCCTCCTCCTCCTCATTAACACATTGCTATGGATCCCTCTCCTGGTTACCTTCATATGGTCAATACATGTATAATATGTTATTATCTGTGGAAAGAAAAAGTGGAAGGAAGTTATTAGTGTGTTCTATTGTCCTTTGTTTGTACTGGCACCAGGGTTGGGGACGAATTCCATTTCCATTCAGTCAATTTAGTTTACTTCCTGGATGTATTTAAATGGGTTTGACCCCAACCCTGGAAGTTACACACCACTTGCAGATGTCATGTCACGATATGTGTCTGTATGTCTGTAGCATTGACAGGAAGATATACGATGACAAGTTATTGATAAAGTAGGCTAAACTTTTTAACAATATTGATTTCCTGCACAACATGTGATTGACTATCTGTGGTGATTGACAGGTTACTGCTACATGAAGTAAACAACAACAACATGAACTTGGGAAAACAAAATGGCTGCCAGCTCATTTCTTTTCTCTGGGTTTTGACCACACAACTCTGGCATTGACTTCAGAGAGGATAAATACTCACTAATAATGAGACATCAATCTGCTCAGTTTGTGTTCCTCTGACGAAGGTTCTTGTCTTTGTGGTTGTTGGTGGAGTTAGTTTTCCTGTAATAGGATACACACAGGCTGAGTTAGACTGGGTTACCATCCAAACAAAGCTAATACACTGATAATACACCAGATTGCTGATTTTTGGTCAAAAACTTAACATCTACTTAGCAGTAAAAAAAGGTTTGTAGAATATACTGTATGCATGACTTAAAGGCAATGTACCCCAGGGTTCCTGTCAATTAGGAACATTTGAATTGGAAGATCAGTTTCAGTGTTACAAAATATAATTGAGCCCAACTCTGGTGAACAGCAGTTTACAGAAACAGAAACAACACAAAAATACTAGAGCAAAACACCATACATAGACCTCTAAACACTAGAGCAAAACACCATACATAGACCTAAACACTAAAGCAAAACGCCATACATAGACCTCTAAACACTAGAGCAAAACACCATACATAGACCTAAACACTAAAGCAAAACACCATACATAGACCTCTAAACACTAGAGCAAAACACCATACATAGACCTAAACACTAGAGCAAAACACCATACATAGACCTCTAAACACTAGAGCAAAACGCCATACATAGACCTCTAAACACTAGAGCAAAACACCATACATAGACCTAAACACTAGAGCAAAATGCCATACATAGACCTAAACACTAGAGCAAAACGCCATACATAGACCTAAACACTAGAGCAAAATGCCATACATAGACCTCTAAACACTAGAGCAAAACACCATACATAGACCTAAACACTAGAGCAAAACGCCATACATAGACCTAAACACTAGAGCAAAATGCCATACATAGACCTAAACACTAGAGCAAAACACCATACATAGACCTAAACACTAGAGCAAAACGCCATACATAGACCTCTAAATCAAGAAATGATTGTAACATGGATGCACTTACATTGGTCCAGCTGGTTCGTCATCTGATGCACAAAGGGAAAATATGAAGAAATGAAGACAAATGAAGACAAAAGATTATCAGCTGAAAATATCTTCTGTAAAAATGACAGGAAGAAAATGGTGCATGCTGGTGGTGAAAGTACAGTATTCCTTAAAAGAGGCAACGTGTTACAGTGGTAATATGAATGACTGTAAGACATTGTCTGGTTGGAGGCTTGGTTAAATGATGTTCATAGACAGTTTTGTGTGTTACACAATTCCATCATTTTGGAATTTAACTTAGTTCCACTAGTTCCATAAAGTGATTAAATTAAGTTCAATAAATTCCACAAGTGAATGAACTAAACTTGCGCTCAAAACCATGCTGATGGGATGGAATCGCAGGTGAAGAAGTTAAATAGATAGATAAATACTGAATGGAAGCCATCTTTAAACTTAACAGGGAAGGACACTCACAGTCACAATCACACCAAATGCAGTCAAAAAGAGCCACAAAACCCACATGAGATGAGAAAGTGATTATGAATTTCAAGCAGGTTTAAATTCCTTTTCGTTACAAACATTCATGCATAGACAGACAAGCTGCCCACCAAAAGGTCTATTCACTCACTGCATCGAAATTGACCAACACAAAGTAAACAATTTTAGTCCTGTGTGGCTCAGTTGGTAGAGGATGGTGCTTGCAACGCCAGGGTTGCGGGTTCCATTCCCACTGAGGCCACCCATACAAAAAAATATATGCACGCAGGACTGTAAGCCGCTTTTGATAAACGCGTCTGCTTAATGGCATATATTATATTATATTAAATGACTCCTTACAAAATAATATTATGCTACTAGCATAAAATAGGGAATACAATCATTGAAAACTGAAGATGACCTTGAATGTGACCTTGGCACGATATACTATTTTGTTGTTGTTTAATACAAGCTGTCTGACTGTGAACTTCCATAGAGAAGTAGCCTAAGCAGTAAGATAAGAGACAGTCTAATTTAAGGTTCTATAGAAAACCCAGTTAGCAAAACTGGTTATACGACCAGATAACAACCAAAATATGACGTCTCGATGACGTCTTGGTGCCATCGTAAAAAAAAAAAAAAAAAAAACAGCTTTACAGTCACGGTTTGATTGTAAACTGGTAATATGACATCCTCTCAACCAGAAAATCTGTTTTAAAACCAGAAAATGATGTCCGTTTGACATCACTTGCCAAATCTTGCCCACTGGGGATAGATGAATGTGCAGAATGCTGTGTGGATGTAGCCTGGGGGCAGATTTGTTTGTGCTGTCTTGCCAACTCCTATGGTCGTTGTTTGGCATGACAACAACCACAGGAGTAAGCTACTGTACACAGCACAAACTGATCAGGCTAGCTTGAATGGTTTGGACATAAGCTTAGATGCTGATTGAAACTCAAGAGACATGCAGTCTGTCACTTACCAAACATAGGTTGTGTTATGCAATTTGGGAAAGAGGGGGGAAAATATTACACAGTAATACCCTAATTGTATATTCTAAACTTGTTTTAACACTGCTAACATTTATTAACTAAGGGTTGTTGTACCGTGTGTGTGTGTGTGTGTGTGTGTGTGTGTGTGTGTGTGTGTGTGTGTGTCTTTTGCCCTACAAAAGGCAAAAGGCAGAAACGACTTTGATCTGTTGTAATGGCCAGGTATATGATCTGATTAATGTGGTATTTAGTTTCCTGACACAAGAACAAGCCAGTTGATCAGAACATATCATGGAGTCTGTCTAGACAGAAAAATACTTTGAAGTCAGATTTTGCATTAAAAAAAACCCTGCAGTTACTGCTTTCTGCCTTTGTAGGTCAGCAGACATCTGCTCTGTCGTTACCTGACACTATACTGCCTACACCTGTACTCAATAATTCAGTCTGAGTAGCTTCACCCAACAGGCGGACACACACACACACACACACACACACACACACACACAACACTGTTGCTGTAGGACACACCTTGTCAGGACAATCTAACAGATTGAATATTCATGGGTAATTTGATTAGGCCAGCTGGAACGTTGTTAGCAAGGATGTAGTGGTAACAATTTGGTGGGTAAACCCTGAACACCGTGGGTTAACAGGAGGGTAAACCCTGAACACCGTGGGTTAACAGGAGGGTAAACCCTGAACACCGTGGGTTAACCGGAGGGTAAACCTTGAACAGCGTGGGTTAATAGGAAGGTAAACCCTGAACACCGTGGGTTAACAGGAGGGTAAACCTTGAACACCATGGGTTAACAGGAGGGTAAACCCTGAACACCGTGGGTTAACAGGAGGGTAAACCTTGAACACCGTGGGTTAATAGGAGGGTAAACCCTGAACACCGTGGGTTAATAGGAGGGTAAACCCTGAACACCGTGGGTTAATAGGAGGGTAAACCCTGAACACCGTGGGTAAATAGGAGGGTACACAGAGTACTTGAGTTAACCCTCCACTACATCACTGGTTGTTAGGTCATCAGCTGGTTGGCAAGGATGCCTCCATATACAGAGAGAACTATGATTTAAGAATTGAGTATTAGCTTATTCGCGGAAGTAATCTGCAGTATTGAATAATGTCGATTATTGTTTTTCTCCTCTTGGAAAATAATTTATAATTTGAAATGGTTATCTGCAAACTATATTTGACCACAAACAACAATAAAAACATTGAAATGAGGAGAACGAACCACAAACCAGCAAACCAAAATGGCCACCATGGCTGATATGGTCTCAGAATCCTGACTCACCGTCTTGTATGTCGTCTGGCTTCTTGCGTTTCTCATAGACCACGATGATGATGACCAGGATGATGACCTCGGCCAGGACGCCCAGCAGAGGCCAAAGCCAGGCCAGGTAGCTCCGGACCCGCAGCACAGACACGATGGACGAGGTGCCGATCATGTTGGTGGCGTTACACTGGTACTCCCCCGGGTCGGAGTCGATGTCCAGGTTGATGATGCTCAGCTCAGTGTAGTTATCTTTGTTGTTAATGAAGAAACGGCCGGAGGAGTTGTTGATGTCCTGGGGGGAGATGGAGGAGAAGTGATTATGGTTTGTGCCATGGGGAATGATGGTCATGCGAAGAAGAAGAAGAACAACAACAACAACGTACCATGTAGAACCCGTTGTCCAGTTTGCGCCAGGTCCAGATAGGGTAGGGGTAGCCAGTGGACTTACAGTACAGCAGGGCCTTCTGGCCCTCGTTCTTATTGTCACTACGCTTGTGGCCTATGATGTCAGGACCAGCTGGAATGAGGGGAAACAATCAATAAGTACAAAGGACATTTTAAAAAAAAGGAAGGCAATGATACGTTTTAGTAATAATACTGTGTTATCACATAATAAAGTCTCAGGGATTGTGTTCCAAATACCAGCCCATTTCCTGTACTGTGTACAGACCTATAGATGTAGGGCAGCCCAGCCCATTTCCTGTACTGTGTATAGACCTATAGATGTAGGGCAGCCCAGCCCATTTCCTGTACTGTGTACAGACCTATAGATGTAGGGCAACCCAGCCCATTTCCTGTACTATGTACAGACCTATAGATGTAGGGCAACCCAGCCCATTTCCTTTACTGTGTACAGACCTATAGATGTAGGGCAGCCCAGCCCATTTCCTGTACTGTGTATAGACCTATAGATGTAGGGCAGCCCAGCCCATTTCCTGTACTGTGTACAGACCTATAGATGTAGGGCAGTCCAGCCCATTTCCTGTACTGTGTATAGACCTATAGATGTAGGGCAGCCCAGCCCATTTCCTGTACTGTGTATAGACCTATAGATGTAGGGCAGCCCAGCCCATTTCCTGTACTGTGTATAGACCTATAGATGTAGGGCAGCCCAGCCCATTTCCTGTACTGTGTACAGACCTATAGATGTAGGGCAACCCAGCCCATTTCCTGTACTGTGTACAGACCTATAGATGTAGGGCAACCCAGCCCATTTCCTTTACTGTGTACAGACCTATAGATGTAGGGCAGCCCAGCCCATTTCCTGTACTGTGTATAGACCTATAGATGTAGGGCAGCCCAGCCCATTTCCTGTACTGTGTATAGACCTATAGATGTAGGGCAGCCCAGCCCATTTCCTGTACTGTGTATAGACCTATAGATGTAGGGCAACCCAGCCCATTTCCTGTACTGTGTATAGACCTATAGATGTAGGGCAACCCAGCCCATTTCCTGTACTGTGTATAGACCCAGCCCTCGAAGTGACTCTTCTTATCAACTAGATGCAAGAATTTCCTCTGTGTTGTCTTAAGAATTCTTCATTCTCTGTGTTGTCATAAGAATTCATCATTCTCTGTGTTGTCTTAGGAATTCATCATTCTCTGTGTTGTCTTAGGAATTCAGCATTCTCTGTGTTGTCTTAGGAATTCAGCATTCTCTGTGTTGTCATAAGAATTCAGCATTCTCTGTGTTGTCTTAAGAATTCAGAATTCTGTGTTGTCATAAGAATTCATAATTCTCTGTGTTGTCATAAGAATTCAGAATTATGTGTTGTCATAAGAATTCATAATTCTCTGTGTTGTCATAAGAATTCAGAATTCTGTGTGTTGTCTTAAGAATTCAGAATACTGTGTTGTCTTAAGAATTCAGCATTCTCTGTGTTGTCTTAGGAATTCATCATTCTCTGTGTTGTCTTAGGAATTCAGCATTCTCTGTGTTGTCATAAGAATTCAGCATTCTCTGTGTTGTCTTAAGAATTCAGAATTCTGTGTTGTCATAAGAATTCATAATTCTCTGTTGTCATAAGAATTCAGAATTCTGTGTGTTGTCTTAAGAATTCAGAATTCTGTGTTGTCTTAGGAATTCAGCATTCTCTGTGTTGTCTTAAGAATTCAGCATTCTCTGTGTTGTCTTAAGAATTCAGAATTCTGTGTTGTCTTAGGAATTCAGCATTCTCTGTGTTGTCTTAGGAATGCAGCATTCTCCGTGTTGTCATACCAACATCATTGTTTAAACTCTGAGAAGTAGAGGTTACATCATGTAGGTGTGATATCTGATTGGAGGTTACCTTTACATTAATACTATTGGTCAACAACTCAGATCCTGAGTCCAAACAACTCAGATGCTTATAACATGGTCTTAGATGAATGATTATTTCTCTTGTTCCTGACTTGCTGTGGTGAGAAACCTACACTCTTTCTCTCTCTGTCTCTCTCCTATGAGCTACTGTATGAGCCATGGCACAAGCCATGGTTTCCCTCCCTCCCTCCCTCAGAATAATGCCTTGTTAATGCTTTGTAACTTAAGCTTTAGGACTTGCATGTCTATCCATTCGTTCTACAAAGTAATTAAATACACTTGTATTTAGAATTCCATTCTCAGACATTTCATGTCTATTACTGTAACTCAACCGTAGTCTCTTGCATATTGCTAATTATCTTTATGGAGTCAGATAAACCTTTTAATAAGCTAATTGTGTCACGACTTCCACCGAAGTCGGTTCCTCTCCTTGTTCGGGCGGCGTTCAGCTGTCGGCGTCACCGGTCTTCTAGCCATCGTCAATCCATTTTTCATTTTCCATTTGTTTTGTCTTGTCTTCCCACACACCTGGTCTCAATTCCATCATTACATGTTGTGTATTTAACCCTCTGTTTCCCCCCATGTCCTTGTCCGGAAATGTTTATTGTAAGTGCTTGTGCACGTTATGTCTGGTGTGCGATGAGTTTTGTACCCATTGATATATTGTTATGTTTTCCGGTGGCTTTTATTATTAAACTGTGCCGTTGTAAACACAGTGGGCAATGTTCAACCTTCGATCCGGCAGAACCATATATGTGTAGTGCACACGAGCAGAAACCTTCCGGAAACATTGTTTTAAAAAAAGTGCATAGCCTAAAAGAGATGATCGGATTGAATCTAGTCCTAAATGTATAGCATAGACTGTTAGTAACATTTACTGTCCGCATACCTTTCAGGTGTCCATTCATTTTACTGTGCTCTACCTGTCAGGTGTACATTCATTTTACTGTGCTCTACCTGTCAGGTGTAAAGTCATTTTACTGTGCTCTACCTGTCAGGTGTACATTCATTTTACTGTGCTCCACCTGTCAGGTGTAAAGTCATTTTACTGTGCTCTACCTGTCAGGTGTCCATTCATTTTACTGTGCTCTACCTGTCAGGTGTAAAGTCATTTTACTGTGCTCTACCTGTCAGGTGTACATTCATTTTACTGTGCTCTACCTGTCAGGTGTAAAGTCATTTTACTGTGCTCTACCTGTCAGGTGTAAAGTCATTTTACTGTGCTCTACCTGTCAGGTGTAAAGTCATTTTACTGTGCTCTACCTGTCAGGTGTACATTCATTTTACTGTGCTCTACCTGTCAGGTGTAAAGTCATTTTACTGTGCTCTACCTGTCAGGTGTAAAGTCATTTTACTGTGCTCTACCTGTCAGGTGTAAAGTCATTTTACTGTGCTCTACCTGTCAGGTGTAAAGTCATTTTACTGTGCTCTACCTGTCAGGTGTAAAGTCATTTTACTGTGCTCTACCTGTCAGGTGTAAAGTCATTTTACTGTGCTCTACCTGTCAGGTGTAAAGTCATTCTCTTTGCTATTACTTTGTATTGTATACGGACTACAGTTCAGTTTCCGTGAGAGTGTACAGCCTTGTTATTGGTCCAAATAACTCAACATTATGTGTTATTCATTGAACAGCTGTTGTTCTGTTGCTACGGCATCTTGATTCATAAACACTGCATTCGCTCTAATCCTAAATGAAGGTATTTCTTGCTGTCTTTTGGGAACGATCAGTACTAGCCCCATGGGAATCCATTCACTGCTGTGTGTGTTTGTGTTTGTGTGTGTGTACGGTGTGCGTGTTTACGGTGTGTGTGTGTGTGTGTGTGTGTGTGTGTGTGTGTGTGTGTGTGTGTGTGCGTGCGTGCGTGCATGCGTGCGAATAAAGGAGCAGCAATGAGTGTAGGGAATAAGAATTCAGAATCCATTCACTGAAAGGTCACTGAAAGGTCACTATGGAAGGACACACTATCAGTTTAATATTCACTGTTATTATTTACTAACCATATCAGTTCAGTCCACAGATGATTGGCTGGCAAAAGCAGGAAGCATGTTATAGCTACACTAAATCCTGACTATGCCATCAGCATGACGTAACAGCATTCGTTGGACCAGGCCATGTTTTTCCACTCGTCATTTGTCCAGTGTTGGCGACTGCGTGCCCACTGGAGCTGCTTCTTCTTCTTCTTGTTGTTTTAGCTGATAGGAGCGGAGCCAGGTGAGGTCGTCTGCTGCAATAGCCCATCAGTGACAAGGATCGACGGAGTTCCAAGATGTTGTCCGTCTGTTAGCTTGCACCATTCTTGCCATTTCCCTTCAACTTCTCTCATCAACTAGCTGTTTTCGCCCACAGGACTGCCACTTACTGGAAGTTTTGCCTCTGACATTCTCTTCTTTTTTTTAACCCCTTTTTCTCCCCAATTTCCTGGTATCCAGTTGGTAGTTACAGTCTTGTCTCATCGCTGCATCTCCCGTACGGACTCAGGAGAGGCGAAGGTCGAGAGCCGTGCGTCCTCCGAAACACAACCCAGCTAAGCAGCACTGTACCTTGGCACAATGTCAATTAACCCGGAAGCCAGCCGCACCAATGTGTCGGGGGAAACACCGTGCACCTGGTGACCGTGTCAGCGTGCACTGCGCCTGGCCCACCACAGGAGTACTTTCCCCTTGTCCTTGATGGAACAAGGACAAGGACATCCCTGCCCGGCCAAACGCTCCCCTAACCCGGACGACGCTAGGCCAATTGTGCGCCACCCCATGGGTCTCCCGGGGTCGTGGCCAGCTGCGAAGGAGCCTGGACTCGAACCCAGAATCTCTGGCGGCACAGCTAGCACTGCGATGCAGTACCTTAGACCACTGCGCCACTCGGGAGGCCTGTCACACCATTCTCAGTAAACCCTAGACACTGTCGTGTCAGGAGGGCGGGCGTTTCTGACATTCTGGATCCGGCACGCCTGGCACCGACGATCAGACCACGCTCAGAGTCGCTTAGGTCACTAGCTTTTCGCATTCTAACGTTCAATCAAACAGTAACTGAATGCCTCGATGCCTGTCTGCCTGCTTTATATAGAGTAGCAAGCCACATCCACTGTTTGTAGAAGTCATACATTTTCGTGAACGAGGTGTACCTATCTACCATTCAACACTCAAAGGTGGTGTAGGTCAGACCTGGGGACAAATACATGTGCATTTGAGTATTTGTTATTGAAATACATTTTTCTGTGTATTTGAGTATTTTCAAATACACTGCCCAAAACAAGTACTTTTGAGTATTTTAATGGTTCTTTGTAAAAACCAAATAGTAAATACTTTTTCAAATAATATTTTCAAATACCTGGATTCAATGCATGGGAGTGTATGAGTCAGTGTATTTGAGTATTTCCAAATACATTCCAAATTTGTACTACTTGTTTTTTCAAATAAAGGTTATCTGAATACTTGTTTTGGAAATATATTGAAAAGTAATTGAAATACCTGAAATAGTATTTAAACCCAGGTCTGGTGTAGGCAGGGGGGCCCTATGAAAGGCGATATTTCAGGGACTATATGACAGTGCTGCCTTGGGCAGCCTATTAGGTCATCATTGCGCCTTGGAAGGATGCATGTCAATGATTCATGTGAATGTGAATGACTCGTGAATGATTCATGTGAATGACTCATGTGAATTACTATTCAACACTGGTGGGTGGAAGTCGTACTGTACCTTTAATCTCGATGGTGTGGCTAACCTCATACAACACTATGTTATGTTAACGGAGGGTTAGGGATAGGTTGTACCTTTAATCTCGATGGTGTGGCTAACCTCATACAACACTATGTTATGTTAACGGAGGGTTAGGGATAGGCTGTACCTTTAATCTCGATGGTGTGGCTAACCTCATACAACACTATGTTATGTTAACGGAGGGTTAGGGATAGGCTGTACCTTTTATCTCGATGGTGTGGCTAACCTCATACAACACTATGTTATGTTAACGGAGGGTTAGGGATAGGTTGTACCTTTAATCTCGATGGTGTGGCTAACCTCATACAACACTATGTTATGTTAACGGAGGGTTAGGGATAGGCTGTACCTTTAATCTCGATGGTGTGGCTAACCTCATACAACACTATGTTATGTTAACGGAGGGTTAGGGATAGGCTGTACCTTTAATCTCGATGGTGTGGCTAACCTCATACAACACTATGTTATGTTAACGGAGGGTTAGGGATAGGCTGTACCTTTAATCTCGATGGTGTGGCTAACCTCATACAACACTATGTTATGTTAACGGAGGGTTAGGGATAGGCTGTACCTTTAATCTCGATGGTGTGGCTAACCTCATACAACACTATGTTATGTTAACGGAGGGTTAGGGATAGGCTGTACCTTTAATCTCGATGGTGTGGCTAACCTCATACAACACGATGTTATGTTAACGGAGGGTTAGGGATAGGCTGTACCTTTAATCTCGATGGTGTGGCTAACCTCATACAACACCATGTTATGTTAACGGAGGGTTAGGGATAGGCTGTACCTTTAATCTCGATGGTGTGGCTAACCTCATACAACACTATGTTATGTTAACGGAGGGTTAGGGATAGGCTGTACCTTTAATCTCGATGGTGTGGCTAACCTCATACAACACCATGTTATGTTAACGGAGGGTTAGGTTGTACCTTTAATCTCGATGGTGGCGTTAGCAGACGGGGCCCGATCGAAGGTGTAGACACACATGTACTCCCCTGAATCCTCTCCTCGGGGCTTCTTCAGGCTAGATTTACACAAAACAAACAGCACAAGTCAATCAATCCTCGTTTAGTTCTAACTCTGAAAGGCACTCTGATGTCAGAGGCATTACCTGCGCCCCAATAATCGGTCATTTTTTCAGAAATGTGCACTTAGGTTAGAGGACTGTTCCCCATGCGGGGCAAGCAGGGCACATACTGTAGAACCTAGACCAACCCATCTTCAACATCTCTAATAATCAGGACCAATCATGAAACCCCCAGAAATCTAACACGGTAGAGAGGATATTTTCAAAGTTTATCAACCCTTATATGTTTAAACCTCCCCCGTCGGGGGAAACGAACCCTGGTCTCCAGCGTGACAGGCAGGGAACCTCAACACAACACTAAATAGGACTGAAGGGGAGATTTCCAAGCCCCTAATCAATCATGAAAAAATATTCACTAGGATGTCAATTCAAAAAACGTACTGATACTGGGTGAAGAGACAAGAGGGCCTATCTACTTTATTAACCAATAAGGGCTTTATTACATATAAATACATAAATAAGGAAATAGGAGGACAGATAATTATCTAAGTGCCCCCCTCCCATATCTCACAAGGACTCACCAGGCAAAACCATGCTAAATAAAAGATAATAAGTGCTATATATTAACACAGAAAATAGTCTAAAGAAAGTAAAGGGCAGATAATTAGCCTATATAAATGCCATATACATCCCTTATGTCTCACAGGAACACACATGGCAAAACCTGCAAGGCAATAAAAACAATGATATACACACTCTCCCATCCCCTCCACATATGGTTTTAATAAATCATTTTTTTTTAAATGGAAGGTATTGCGTCAGTCATAAACTCCCCCCAGAGTCATTATATCAAACCATCATAGTCCTAGAAACGTTTATTCTATCTCACTGAGGCCGTTAGGGACCGTGGTACCTACCCTTTATATCCAGCGCCTTTCTGAGGCCAGCCTCTCCCTACCATGACAACTGTTGTTAAACTCTCCCTACCATGACAACTGTTGTTAAACTCTCCCTACCATGACAACTGTTGTTAAACTCTCCCTACCACGACAACTGTTGTTAAACTCTCCCTACCACGACAACTGTTGTTAAACTCTCCCTACCACGACAACTGTTGTTAAACTCTCCCTACCATGACAACTGTTGTTAAACTCTCCCTACCATGACAACTGTTGTTAAACTCTCCCTACCATGACAACTGTTGTTAAACTCTCCCTACCACGACAACTGTTGTTAAACTCTCCCTACCACGACAACTGTTGTTAAACTCTCCCTACCATGACAACTGTTGTTAAACTCTCCCTACCATGACGACTGTTGTTAAACTCTCGCTACCATGACGACTGTAGTTAAACTCTCCCTACCATGACGACTGTTGTTAAACTCTCCCTACCATGACGACTGTTGTTAAACTCTCCCTACCCATGACGACTGTTGTTAAACTCTCCCTACCATGACAACTGTTGTTAAACTCTCCCTACCATGACAACTGTTGTTAAACTCTCCCTACCATGACAACTGTTGTTAAACTCTCCCTACCATGACAACTGTTGTTAAACTCTCCCTACCATGACAACTGTTGTTAAACTCTCCCTACCATGAAAACTGTTGTTAAACTCTCCCTACCATGACAACTGTTGTTAAACTCTCCCTACCCATGACGACTGTTGTTAAACTCTCCCTACCCATGACGACTGTTGTTAAACTCTCGCTACCATGACAACTGTTGTTAAACTCTCCCTACCCATGACGACTGTTGTTAAACTCTCCCTACCATGACAACTGTTGTTAAACTCTCCCTACCCATGACGACTGTTGTTAAACTCTCCCTACCATGACAACTGTTGTTAAACTCTCCCTACCATGACAACTGTTGTTAAACTCTCCCTACCATGACAACTGTTGTTAAACTCTCCCTACCATGACAACTGTTGTTAAACTCTCCCTACCACGACAACTGTTGTTAAACTCTTATAGATGGGGACCTACTAGTACTCGGTGTTGGCTCTCTCTCCGCGGGTGTCTTGGATCTCCTCTCCATTCTTCATCCAGAAGCTCTCGATGTGGGCACTGTGGGCTGAAGTTAGGTTGCACTGTAAAGTGATGGGCAGGCTGTGGTGATCAGTGGGCAGCATGATGTGGTCCGACGAGTTGATGGAAGGCTCTGAAACACCAATAAGACACTTCCAACTATCAATTCCATTTCAATACATTCAATTCATGAAGTAAAACTGAAATTCCAATTCATTGAAAAACAATGAGGAAAATGTACATTTCAGTTGATGGAAGGCTCTGAAACACCAATAAGACACCAGGGTTAAGGTCAATTCCATTTAAAATTGTATCTTATTCTTATAATTTTCAATGTAGTTAATTGAAATTAGTTGAAAAGCAATGAGGAAAATTGGATTGGAATTTCAGGCTACTCCCAGAATTGACTGAATTGAAATGGAATTGATCCTAGCCCTGATAGAGACATCACACAGGCTTCTGTTACTTAACAAACATGCGGTTCACTTCAAACAAGCACAATGAGTAGTAGACACATACAGTATGAGTACTTTCCCCTACCAGAGCCATACACATACAGTATGAGTACTTTCCCCTACCAGAGCCGTACACATACAGTATGAGTACTTTCCCCTACCAGAGCCGTACACATACAGTATGAGTACTTTCCCCTACCAGAGCCGTACACATACAGTATGAGTACTTTCCCATACCAGAGCCGTACACATACAGTATGAGTACTTTCCCCTACCAGAGCTGTACACATACAGTATGAGTACTTTCCCCTACCAGAGCCGTACACATACAGTATGAGTACTTTCCCCTACCAGAGCCATACACATAAACAGGATGTCTATAAATGGCTCTGGTCTCTACCTCCAATGATTTACAGACAGAGCAGTCAGTGTTGGTTTGAAATCTACTTGGCATCCAGTAATTCAGAAGCTTGTAGAGCTGACATAGGGTTTAAAGGTTAGAGGTCAGGGTTCTGGGACTGGGTAGTGATTTAGGGCTAGTGTTTGATAGGTTTCCCTGTCCTTCATAACCCACAACCATATATATTTATAGAAATATATACTGAACAAAAATGGAAATGCAACATGTAAAGTGATGGTCCCATGTTTCATGAGCTGAAATTAAAGATCCCAGAATTTTGACATACACAAAAAAAGCTTATTTCTCAAAATAATTTGTGCACAAATTTATTTACATTCCTGTTAGTAAGCATTTCTCCTTGCCAAGATAATCCATCCACCTGACCGATGTGGCATATCAAGAACCTGATTAAATAGCATGATCATTACACAGGTGCACCTTGTGCTGGGAACAATAAAAGGCCACTCTAAAATGTGCAGTTTTGTCACCCAACACAATGCCACAGAGTGTGGAATTGGCATGCTGACTACAGGAATGTCCACCAGAACTGTTGGCAGATAATTTAATGTTAATCTCTCTACCATAAGCCTACCATGGTAGGCGTCGTTTTAGAGAATTTGGCAGTACGTCCAACCGGCGTCACAACCGCAGACCATGTGTTTGACGTCGTGTGGGTGTGCGGTTTGCTGATGTCAACGTTGTGAACAGAGTGCCCCATGGTGGCGGTGGGGTTATGGTGTGGGCAGGAATAAGCTACGGACAATGAACACAATTGTATTTTATCGATGGCAATTTGAATGCACAGGGATATCGTGACGAGATCCTGAGGCTCAGTGTCGTTCCATTCATCCACCCGCCATCACCTCATGTTTCAGCATGGTAATGAATGGCCCAATGTTGCAAGGATCTGTACACAATTCCTGGAAGCTGAAAATGTCCCAGTTCTTCCATGGCCTGCATACTCACCAGACATGTCACCCACTGAGCATGTTTGGGATGCTCTGGATCGATTCATAAGACAGCGTGTTCCAGTTACCGCCAATATCTAGCAATTTCACGCAGCCATTGAAGAGGAGTGGGACAACATTCCACAGTCCACAATCAACAGTTTGATCAACTCTACGTGAGAGATGTCACGCTGCATGAGGCAAATGGTCACACCAGATACTGACTGGTTTTCTGATCCACACCCCTACTTTTTTTTTAAGGTATCTGTGACCAACAGATGCATATCTGCATTCCCAGTCATGTGAAATCCATAGATTAGGGCCTAATTTATTTATTTAAATTGACTGATTTCCTTAAATAAACTGTAACTCAGTAAAATCTTTGAAATTGTTTCATGTTGCGTTTATATTTTTGTTCAGTATAGATACAGTACATATCACTGGATAAGAGTGTCTACAAAATCACTCAAATGTAAATACATGAGACTGTCCAAACCCATGTTTAAAAATGTGGAGCTACCCTAACATACACAGACATTTCTAAGAATGAAATATGAAAGAATACAAAAGGGACAAAATGAAAGGGAAATCAAAGTAGCAGTGCAGATGGGTTAGACAGGTTAGACAGGTTAGACGGGTTAGACAGGTTAGATAGGTTAGATGGGTTAGACTGGTTAGATGGGTTAGACTGGTTAGATGGGTTAGACGGGTTAGATGGGTTAGACGGGTTAAACAGGTTAGACAGGTTAGATAGGTTAGACAGGTTAGACAGGTTAGACGGGTTAGACAGGTTAGACGGGTTAGATGGGTTAGACAGGTTAGACAGGTTAGACAGGTTAAACAGGTTAGATGGGCTAGACAGGTTAGACGGGTTAGATAGGTTAGACGGGTTAGACGGGTTAGACGGGTTAGACGGGTTAGATAGGTTAGACAGGTTAGATAGGTTAGACAGGTTAGACGGGTGAGATGGGTGAGATGGGTAACATGACGGGAGGGACAGGAGGGATCTCTACTTAACACTATGGTCTCAGTGTAGACAACAGGAGGTACCTCTACTTAACACTATGGTCTCAGTGTAGACGACAGGAGGGACCTCTACTTAACACTATGGTCTCAGTGTAGACAACAGGAGGGACCTCTACTTAACACTATGGTCTCAGTGTAGACGACAGGAGGGACCTCTACTTAACACTATGGTCTCAGTGTAGACAACAGGAGGGACCTCTACTTAACACTATGGTCTCACAGTAGACAACAGGAGGGACCTCTACTTAACACTATGGTCTCAGTGTAGATGACAGGAGGGACCTAGGAGGCTGTATGGGATACACTGGGAGAAGCTACAAGACCTAGGAGGCTGTATGGGATACACTGGGAGAAGCTGCAAGACCTAGAAGGCTGCATTGGGTTCCACTGGGAGAAGCTGCAAGACCTAGGAGGCTGTACGGGATACACTGGGAGAAGCTGCAAGACCTAGGAGGCTGTATGGGATACACTGGGAGGTCTAGTGAAGCTGCAAGACCTAGGAGGCTGTATGGGATACACTAGGAGAAGCTGCAAGACCTAGGAGGCTGTATGGGATACACTGGGAGGTCTAGTGAAGCTGCAAGACCTAGGAGGCTGTATGGGATACACTGGGAGAAGCTGCAAGACCTAGGAGGCTGCATGGGATACACTGGGAGAAGCTGCAAGACCTAGGAGGCTGTATGGGATACACTGGGAGAAGCTGCAGGACCTAGGAGGCTGTATGGGGTACACTGGGAGGTCTAGTGAAGCTGCAAGACCTAGGAGGCTGTATGGGATACACTGGGAGGTCTAGTGAAGCTGCTAACTAAAGGAGCTGAGGCACAGTGGGAGATTGTTCTTCATTTTCAGGGTGTATGGGGGGGCACAGAGGGAGAGCTCTGCTACTTCTTCATTTTCAGGGTGTATGGTTGGTGATTTGGTATTTGGTATTCATTAGGATCCCCATTAGCTGCTGCAAAGGCATCAGCTACTCTTCCTGGGGTCCACATGAAACATGACATAATACATAACACAGAATATTATTAGTCAAGGACTGAAATACATACATTTAAAATGTCACACATAGCCTACATATCAGTACATACACACGATATCTAGGTCTAATACATAATACAATGCACATTACAATACAAGGTATATAAAATGGCTCTTCACAGTCCCCTTTGTGCAGTAAGGTGTTCTTTGAATCTGGTTTTATTGCTAGTTTCAGTTACCTGGGTGACAGAGAGTTCCATGTAGTCATGGCTCTATTTAATACTGTGTGTTTCCCAGCCACTGTTCTGGACCTGGAGACTGTAAAGAAACCTCAGGTTGCATGTATTGTGTTGTACAGATGAGTGTGTGAACTGTGTACCAACTGCTTGAACAGACAGTTCGGTACCATCAACACATCGCACAAAGACCAATAGCGATGCAGTCAATCACTGAACTTTGAGCCAGGAGAGACTGACATGCATTTTAACGGACACTTTCCCTCCATGTACAGTACATCTAAGTGTGATACGTTCTGCTTTGTTTCTGGACCGATTGCAATATACCTATGTCCTTTCTATGCCGCACATGACCCCACAGCTGGGCAGTAGTCCAGGTGTGACAAAACTAGGGCCTGAAGGAGCTGTCTGGTCAACTGAGATGTCAAGAAGGCAGAGCAACGCCCCATCATGGACAGACCTCATCCCATTTTAGAAACCATTGAGCCTATATGTTATGACCATGAAAGCTTGCTATCTAGGGATACACCCAGCAGTTTAGTCTCCTCAACTTTCTCAATAGCCACATTACTCAATAATAGATCTAAATGAGGTTTAGCATTCAGCGAGTGATTTGTCCCAAAATTATGCTTTTAGTTTTTTAGATAATTAGCACTATTGCTAATTACCCATTCTAAAACTGAATGGAGCTCTATGTTAAGCGTCTCAGTTATTTATTTTACTGTTGCAGAGGACGTATTTACTGTTGAGTCGTCAGCGTACATAGACACACAAGCTTTATTCACCTCTCTGATTCAGAGGGGTTTGGTTTAAATGCAGAAGACACATTTCAGTTGAAGGCATTCAGTTGTACAACTGACTAGGTATCCCCCCTTTCCCCTTTATTCAAGGTCAGTGGAAGGTCATTTGTAAAAACAGAAAACAATAATGGCCCTAGCCAGTTGCCCTGGGGTACACCACACTCAACTGAATTTGCATTAGAGAGGCTTCCATTAACGAAAACCCTCAGTTTTTTTTAGGTATTTCTCAATCCATAGTAAGGCAAAACAGCTCCCACAATTGTCTTACTATCAAATTCTTTCAGCCAATAATCAGTCATTTGTGTCAGTGCCGAGCATGTTGAGAAGCCCTTCCCTATAAGCTGAAAGCATTTGCAACAAGCTGATTGGTTGGCTGTTTGAACCATTAAAAGGGTGCTCTGCTATTCTAGGGTCAGCAGAATGACCTCTGCCTCCCTCTGAGTGCACACACCATCATCTAGGCGTAATTTGAAGATGTTGCAAACAGGAGTCACAATGTATTACGCCACCAACCTCAGCAATTTACTATCCAGGTTGTCGGTACCAGGTGGTTTGTCCTTATTTAACAAGGCAGTTAATCCACTGTTCCTAGGCTGTCATTGTAAATAAGAATTTGTTCTTAACTGACTTGCCTAGTTAAATAAAAGGTCAAAAAAAAATTTGAGATAGCAACAATTTTTCACCTCTTCCACACCCACTTCGTGGAACTCAAAGTGCTTGTCTTTCATTATTGGGTCCATTATGCATGAATATGAAGGTTCAGCATTTTTTGTTTGCATGTCATACCCAAGTTTGCTAATCTTACCAACAAAAAAAGTGTTTTGTTATGAACAAGCCATCTGCCTAGATGGAAGATCAAGATCTGCTGTGTTGTCAGACTTATTTAGTATTCCCTTTGCTTCATCCCTCTCAGCCATACAGTTTTTAATATCATCCTCTATCCATGGGGATTTGGCAGTTTTAAATGTCCGTTTCTTGATGGGCCCATGCCTATCAGTAACCGGAAGGAGCAGTTTCATAACTGCTTCAAGTGCAGCGTCCGGATGTTCCTCATTACACACATCAGACCTACAAAATATTTTTCACATCTTCGACATAGGAATCATTGCAAAACCTCTTGTATGATCGTTTATACACAATTTTAGGTCCAGTCTTTAAAACGTAATTTTTTTCTCCAGATATGGCTATTAAATTGTGATCACAACCAGTCAATATTTAGGTCACCCTGAAAATATACCTCTCTGTTGATATCACATACATTATCCAACATTTCACACATATTGTCTAGTCCAAATACTGACGCTTACCACTTGGTGGTTTCTATAGCAACTTCCTTCGAGAATAGGCTTTAGATTAGGCAGATTAACCTGTAGCCATACTACTTCCACATCATCTGACATGACATCCTCTCTCAGCCTAACAGGAATATGACTCTGGACATACATGGCAACACTTCCTCCATTTGCATTTCCACCTTTCCTGTATAGCAACACTTCCTCCATTTGCATTTCCATCTTTCCTGTATATTCTATAACCATGTATAGCTACAACTTTATCATCAAAGGTATCTTGGACAGGTCGCAGTTGTAAATGAGAACTTGTTCTCAACTGGTTTACCTGGTTAAATAAAGGTAAAATATATATATTTTTTAAAGGAATTATCTAAGTGTGTTTCAGAGATGGCCGAATATGAATGTTTTCTGACGTTAATAAGTTGTCAATTTCATGAACCTTGTTTCTCAAGCTACATATATTAACATGGGCTATTTTTTGCACTTTTATGGGTTGCTTGTTTGTTTTTAGTGCTATTCTGAGAGGCATGTTCCGAGGTAGACATGTCAGTGACATTTACTTTTTTGTCAATAATACTGACTGGGCTGCCCACAATGGGCTTCTTCCTAAGGCAGACAGTTTCAAAGCAAACAGTGGAATTAAATTCTATGTGGATATGATTATTGCAGACAATAACATCAGAGCTAACTGGTGAAGGAACACAGATTAGGTTACTTACATTCACTGCACTTGTATTTCTCTGGGAGATAAGACGATATAATATGATACAATACAATGTAATACGATACAATACAATACGATGTAATACGATATGATGTAATACGATGATATACGATACAATACAATATGATACAATACAATACGATACAATATGATACAATACAATACAATATGATACAATACGTTGTAATACGATGATATACGATACAATATGATACAATACGATACAATACAATACAATATGATACAATACGATACAATATGATACAATACAATACAATACGATACAATATGATACAATACAATACGATACAATATGATACAATACAATATGATACAATACAATGTAATACGATACAATACAATACAATATGATACAATACGTTGTAATACGATGATATACGATACAATATGATACAATACGATACAATACAATACAATACAATATAATATGATACAATACAATACGATGTAATACGATATGATGTAATACGATGATATACGATACAATACAATATGATACAATACAATACGATACAATATGATACAATACAATACAATATGATGTAATACGATACAATACAATACAATGTAATACGATGAAATACGATACAATATGATACAATACGTTGTAATACGATGATATACGATACAATATGATACAATACAATACGATACAATATGATACAATACAATACAATACGATACAATATGATACAATACAATACAATACAATATGATACAATACGTTGTAATACGATGATATACGATACAATATGATACAATACGATACAATACAATACAATACAATGTAATACGATGTAATACGATACAATACAATGTAATACGATACAATACAATACAATACAATACAATACAATGTAATACGATGATATACGATACAATATGATACAATACAATACAATACGATACAATACGATGTAATACGATGAAATACGATACAATATGATGTAATACGATACAATACAATATGATGTAATACGATGTAATACGATACAATACGATGTAATAGAATATAATACGCTGTAATACGATATAATATGATGTAATACAGTGATGGCTTCTACAAGGGAGCTGGTGGTGGTCCTGGAGGTTTTGGAAGGGTGGCTTTTGGAAGTGCACAGGTATAGCTAGTTGAGTTGCTAACCCCATGAGGGCTGGTATAGTCGTGTAGCATCAACCATGTTGCTTACACCTCACAGATGTACAAAACATCAAAAGGGTCACTCCTGTCTCAGCCTCCAGTATTTATGCTGCAATAGTTTGTGTCGGGGGGGCTAGGATCAGTCTGTTATATCTGGAGTAATTATCCTGTCTTATCCGGTGTCCTGTGTGAATTTAAGTATGCTCTCTCTCTAATTCTCTCTCTCTCTCCCTCTCCCTTACCTCCAGGAGGACCTGAGCCCTAGAACCATGCCTCAGGACTACCTGGCCTGATGACTCCTTGCTGTCCCCAGTCCACCTGGTCATGCTGCTGCTCCAGTTTCAACTGTTCTGCCTGTGGCTATAGAACCCTGAACTGTTCACCATACGTGCTACCTTATCCCGGACCTGCTGTTTTCGACTCTCTCTCTCTACCGCAACAGTTTTCTCTAACTCTGAATGCCCGGCTATGAAAACCAACTGACATTTACTCCTGAGGTGCTGACCTGTTGCACCCTCTACAACCACTGTCATTATTATTATTTGACCCTGCTGGTCATCTATGAACGTTTGAACATCTTGGCCATGTACTGTTAGAATCTCCACCCGGAACAGCCAGAAGAGGACTGGCCACCCCTCAGAGCCTGGTTTCTCACTATGTTTCTTCCTAGGTTCCTGCCTTTCTAGGGAGTTTTTCCTAGCCACCGTGCTTCTACATCAGCATTGCTTGCTGTTTGGGGTTTTAGGCTGGATTTCTGTATAGCACCTTGTGACGTCAGCTGATGTAAAAAGGGCTTTATAAATACATTTGATTGATTGATATGGGGAAGGGGTAGGGAGTGAATTGGGACTGTCTGCTAATGAAGCCGCTAACCCTGAGGGGCGTGGGGGTTACTCTACTGTCTCTGACCACTCACTCTGCAGCATAGTAATGGTAGCCTGTGCTCTGATCCAGGCAGAGTTTTGGTGCAGATCGTTTCTCCTCGGATCATTACTGGCCCGACATTCGTACGTCCCAAAATCCTCCAGACCGAGAAGTGTGACGCCCAGAATGCTCACGCCGTTGGTGCCGTACGCCGTGTTGATGGACACGCGACGTTTCCGGGCGCCGTCCCAGAGCTGGCGGAAAGAGTCGGCCCGATTGATTTCAGCGTACCACCACTGGACCTCTGGGGTCGGGTTACCGACCACGTCACAGTACAACTCAAAAGTGTCGCCTGTTAGTTTGGTCTCAGACAGGGGAGACTTCACAAAGCCAGCTGTGGAGGTGGAGTAGTGGAGTAGTGGAGTAGTGGAGTAGGAGTGTAGCCATCCACAGGAGAGGATGAGAGTAGTGTTGCCATCCACAGGAGAGGATGAGAGTAGTGTTGCCATCCACAGGAGAGGATGAGAGTAGTGTTGCCATCCACAGGAGAGGATGAGAGTAGTGTTGCCATCCCAAAGGAGAATAGTGTGTAACCATCCAAGTGAGCCGGAGAGGGTAGAGATAAAGGGTAAGTGTGCAGGATGGATGAAAAGGTGAGAGAATGAGAAAGGATAAACGAAAGGAATCAGTTGGGAGGGAAAGAAAGAGAAGTAAAATGTTAAATCATAAGGTAGAGTCAATCAGAATCAGAAAAAGATGACAGCAAATAATATGGTGATGTTAGAAACCAAGATGAAGTGAGTAAAATAAAACATTTAAAACCATAATAACCTTTGTGTTACACCGTCAGTGACCTAAATGGGGCGGCAGGGTAGCTTAGTGGTTAAACGACTTTAGGTCTCATTATAATAAATCCTCTATATTATTTATAATTACTATTAATACGATTATTATCTATAATTAGTGTTAATATTAAACCATCCAGAATAGACTACCACAGGCATATTGTGAAACCGTAAACGTCAACATTCACTGGCTGTCTGCATATCAGTTGGCGGTAACATCAATACGATCTCCAATTTCTATACCTGTTATTTCTGGGACATTGTCATTCAAAATGTCAGACGATCGTCATTCCTATCCCCCGACTCTGAGGATGCCTAATGAGGCCCAAATGGCACCCTATGTCGTGCACTACTTTTTGGGGGAACAGATAAATAACAGTACTGCCATAGCAACTGAACATTTGAACCCGTGACGTTGTCATCATGCATATCACCTCCTTTGAAAAACAGTGTTTGCATCCCAAATGACACCCAAACAAATAGTGCACTAAATAGGGAATAGGGACCCAAATAGTGCACTAAATAGCGAATAGTGACCCAAATAGTGCACTAAATAGGGAATAGGGACCCAAATAGTGCACTAAATAGCAAATAGGGACCCAAATAGTGCACTAAATAGGGAATAGGACCCAAATAGTGCACTAAATAGGGAATAGGGACCCAAATAGTGCACTAAATAGCGAATAGGGACCCAAATAGTGCACTAAATAGGGAATAGGGACCCAAATAGTGCACTAAATAGCGAATAGGGACCCAAATAGTGTACTAAATAGGGAATAGGGACCCAAATAGTGTACTAAATAGGGAATAAGGTGCGGGATGCAATACTTGTCCTCTAATGACTTTTCTGGGCTTGTGTCTGGATCATAATGCTGCTCACATCCACAATGCAGCCAGCCAGGCAGTAAGACAGTAATACCATTACCCAATAGCAGTTATACTATTAACCTACTACAAGGTCTACAAACATTATAGACCATCAGGAGACTGAAAAGATTTTGCATGGGTCCTCAGATTCTCAAAAAGTCCTACAGCTGCACTATCGAGAGCATCCTGACTGGTTGCATCACCGCCTGGTATGGCAACTGCTCGGCTTCCGACCACAAGGCGCTACAGAGGGAAGTGTGTACGGCCCAGTACATCACTGTGGCCATGCTTCGTGCCATCCAGGACCTCTATACCAGGCGGTGTCAGAGGAAGGCCCTAAAAATTGTCAAAGACTCCAGCCACCCTAGTCATAGACTGCTCTCTGCTACCACACGGCAAGTGATACCGAAACTCCAAGTCTAGGTCCAAAAGGTTTCTTAACAGCCATAAGACTCCGGAACAGCTAACCAAATGGCTACCCAGACTATTTGCATTGCCCCCGCCCCCCTCTTTTATGTTGCTGCTACTCTCTGTTAATTATCTATGCATAGTCAGTTAAACTCTACCTACATGTACTGTACATATTACCTCAATTACCTCGACTAACCGGTGCCCCCGTACATTGACTCTGTACCGGTACCCCCTTTATATTGCCTCACTATTGTTATTTTACTGATGCTCTTTAATTATTTGTTACTTTTATTTATACATTTTTTACATAACACTTATTTCTCTTAAAAGTGCATTGTTGGTTAAGGGCTTGTAAGTAAGTATTTCCCTGTAATGTCTACATCTGTTGTATTTGGCGCATGTGACAATTTGATTTGATTTGATCTCTGGTAGCCTAGTACATACAGTATAGTAATTTCTTAATAACAAATGCCTCTTTTAAAATGCCTCTCCTTTGAAATGATCCATATTATGTTGGGTGAGGGCTGGACAGATTTTTTGAGTGCTTTGCTCGTGAGAGAAATTCTGTCTTTCATACCGACTCTTGATTTGAACCTGTGACCTTGGCATCATGCATAGCAATCAGCTCCTGGATATCACCAAATCTCCTATACATGAATTACTGCTATTGCTGGTTCATTGACTAGAGCACTGACTGGCTGGCTCCCTTAGTCAACTGCTAGTCAGGGTTGGGCTCAAGTCAGAATTGAGTTGTGAATTGGTCATTAATTCTAATTTGATTATTGAATTGGCCACACCCCACAGGAAGCAGAATTTTAATCGAATTTTAATTAGGGTACACTGCATTCGGAAAGTATTCAGACCCCCTTCCCCTTTTCAACATTTTGTTATGTTACAGCCTTATTCTAAAATGAATTAGATTAGATTTCCCTCATCAATATACACACAATACCCCATAACGACAAAGCAAAAACTGGATTTTCGAATTTTTTTAAACTGAAATATTCTATTTACATAAGTATTCAGACCCTTTACTCAGTACTTTGTTGAAGCACCCTTGGCAGCAATTACAGCCTAGAGTCTTCTTGGGTATGACGCTACAAGCTGGGCACACCTGTAATTGGTTGAGTTTCTCCCATTCTTCTCTGCAGATCCTCTCAAGCTCTGTCAGGTTGGATGGGGAGCGTTGCTGCACAGCTATTTTCAGGTCTCTCCAGAGATGTTAGATTGGGTTCAAGTCCGGGCTCTGGCTGGGCCACTCAAGGACATTCAGAGACTTGTCTCAAAGCCACTCCTGCATTGCCTTGGATGTGTGCTTAGGGTCGTTGTCCTGTTGGAAGGTTAAACTTTGCCCCAGTCTGAGGTCCTGATCGCTCTGGAGCAGGTTTTCATCAAGGATCTCTCTGTACTTTGCTCCGTTCATACTTTGCTCCGTTCACCTCAATCCTGACCTGTCTCCCAATCCCTGCTCCTGAAAAACATCCCCACTGCAGAGATGGTTGTCCTTCTGGAAGGTTCTCCCATCTCCACAGAGGAACTCTGGAGCTTTGTCAGACTATCGGGTTCTTAGTCACCTCCCTGACCAAGGCCCTTCTCCGCTGATTGCTCAGTTTGGCCAGGCGGCCAGCTCTAGGAAGAGTCTTGGTGGTTCCAAACTTTGGGGACCTTCAATGCTGCAGACATTTTTTAGTACCCTTCCCCAGATCTGTGTCTCGACACAATCCTGTCTCGGAGCTCTACGGACATTTCCTTAGAACTCATGGCTTGGTTTTTGCTCTGACACGCACTGTCAACTGTGGGATCTTATATAGACAGGTGTGTGCCTTTCCAAATCATGTCCAATCAATTGAATTTACCACAGGTGGACTCCAATCAAGTTGTAGAAACATCTCAAGGATGATCAATGGAAACAGGATGCACCTGAGCTCAATTTTGAGTCTCATTGCAAAGGGTCTGAATACTTATGTAAATAATGTATTTACATTTTTTATTTTTTATACATTTGCAAAAATGTCTAAAAACCTGTTTTTGATGGGTCATTATGGGGTATTGTGTGTATATTGATGAGGGAAATCTAATCTAATTCATTTTAGAATAAGGCTGTAACATAACAAAATGTGTAAAAAGTCAAGGGGTCTCAATACTTCCTGAATTCACTGTAAGTAGAATTTCATTCAATTAATGTGCATTTATTATTATATCATGTTATCAAAACTAAGTTTAACATGTTCTTCAAACATTTCATTTTTAATATTTCAAAAATAACTTTTCCAGAATACATTTGATCAACCACTCAGAATACAATGAAAGGGAATCTAACATCTCATGACGACAATAGAAACAAAATACTGCTTGACATCTTTGATTATAATCAAGCTAATATTTGAAATGGTATCTGTATTCTTTAGAGGTGACAGATGCTTTTGGCAAAATATTTGTCAAAGGAATGAGACTTACACGTTTCATGTCCAGTTTGAATTTATTTGAATTGGTTTGAATTAAATTCAAATTCCTGTAATTCAAATTCAATTCAAATTCTGCTTTCTGTGGGGTGTGGCTAATTCACATTCAAATTTCAATTCATGGGTTGAATTGAATTAAATTCAGAATTGACCCCAACCCTGATGCTAGTCACTGTGCTTCTGTATTCCTTGCTCTTTGGGGTTTTAAGATAGTAGTTGTCACAATGGGCTTTACAGATACCTAACTTTATAAAATATACTGCTCAAAAAAATAAAGGGAACACTTAAACAACACAATGTAACTCCAAGTCAATCACACTTCTGTGAAATCAAACTGTCCACTTAGGAAGCAACACTGATTGACAATAAATTTCACATGCTGTTGTGCAAATGGAATAGACAACAGGTGGAAATTATAGGCAATTAGCAAGACACCCCCAATAAAGGAGTGGTTCTGCAGGTGGTGACCACAGACCACTTCTCAGTTCCTATGCTTCCTGGCTGATGTTTTGGTCACTTTTGAATGCTGGCGGTGCTTTCACTCTAGTGGTAGCATGAGACGGAGTCTACAACCCACACAAGTGGCTCAGGTAGTGCAGCTCATCCAGGATGGCACATCAATGCGAGCTGTGGCAAGAAGGTTTGCTGTGTCTGTCAGCGTAGTGTCCAAAGCATGGAGGCGCTACCAGGAGACAGGCCAGTGCATCAGGAGATGTGGAGGAGGCCGTAGGAGGGCAACAACACAGCAGCAGGACCGCTACCTCCGCCTTTGTGCAAGGAGGAGCAGGAGGAGCACTGCCAGAGCCCTGCAAAATGACCTCCAGCAGGCCACAAATGTGCATGTGTCTGCTCAAACAGTCAGAAACAGACTCCATGAGGGTGGTATGAGGGCCCGATACCCACAGGTGGGGGTTGTGCTTACAGCCCAACACCGTGCAGGACGTTTGGCATTTGCCAGAGAACACCAAGATTGGCAAATTCGCCACTGGAGCCCTGTGCTCTTCACAGATGAAAGCAGGTTCACACTGAGCACGTGACAGATGTGACAGAGTCTGGAGACGCCGTGGAGAACGTTCTGCTGCCTGCAACATCCTCCAGCATGACCGGTTTGGCAGTGGGTCAGTCATGGTGTGGGTGGCATTTCTTTGGGGGGCCGCACAGCCCTCCATGTGCTCGCCAGAGGTAGCCTGACTGCCATTAGGTACCGAGATGAGATCCTCAGACCCCTTGTGAGACCATATGCTGGTGCGGTTGGCCCTGGGTTCCTCCTAATGCAAGACAATGCTAGACCTCATGTGGCTGGAGTGTGTCAGCAGTTCCTGCAAGAGGAAGGCATTGATGCTATGGACTGGCCCGCCCGTTCCCCAGACCTGAATCCAATTGAGCACATCTGGGACATCATGTCTCGCTCCATCCACCAACGCCACGTTGCACCACAGACTGTCCAGGAGTTGGCAGATGCTTTAGTCCAGGTCTGGGAGGAGATCCCTCAGGAGACCATCCGCCACCTCATCAGGAGCATGCCCAGGCGTTGTAGGGAGGTCATACAGGCATGTAGAGGCCACACACACTACTGAGCCTCATTTTGACTTGTTTTAAGGACATTACATCAACGTTGGATCAGCCTGTAGTGTGGTTTTCCACTTTAATTTTGAGTGTGACTCCAAATCCAGACCTCCATGGGTTGATAAATTGGATTTCCATTGATTATTTTTGTGTGATTTTGTTGTCAGCACATTCAACTATGTAAAGAAAAAAGTATTTAATAAGATTATTTCATTCATTCAGATCTAGGATGTGTTATTTTAGGTTTCCCTTTATTTTTTTGAGCAGTGTACATTTGATTGGCTGATTGAATTTGATTCCTAGTACACCGACAGAATACACTGTGCAAAAAGCAGTCTTCTACGTATTTATGTTGCGGCCAAGATGGCAAGCTAATTACCAGTGTGGATTAATAAAAGAGGCTATAATCTGATGTAATCTAAAATGCCACCAGCCAGGCAGCAACTGAGTAGTATTACATAAAGATCAATCATTTGCAAATTCATCTTTTCTCAGAAATGATCCAGATTATTATTGTAGAGCTTGATAAAAGGGCTGATCCACATTATCATTGTGGAGCTCGATAAAAGGGCTGACCCACATTATCATTGTGGAGCTCGATAAAAGGGCTGATCCACATTATCATTGTGGAGCTCGATAAAAGGGCTGATCCACATTATCATTGTGGAGCTCGATAAAAGGGCTGATCCACATTATTATTGTGGAGCTCGATAAAAGGGATGATCCACATTATCATTGTGGAGCTCGATAAAAGGGCGGATCCACATTATCATTGTGGAGCTCGATAAAAGGGATGATCCACATTATCATTGTGGAGCTCGATAAAAGGGATGATCCACATTATCATTGTGGAGCTCGATAAAAGGGATGATCCACATTATCATTGTGGAGCTCGATAAAAGGGATGATCCACATTATCATTGTGGAGCTCGATAAAAGGGCTGATCCACATTATTATTGTGGAGCTCGATAAAAGGGATGGACACATGGTTAATGAGTTCTTTGCTTTGCTCGCAAAATAAATACTGTCTGTCATAGCGACTCAGGATGTGAATCAATGACCTTGTCATCACTTGGAATAATTTCCATCCTGATGCTGCACATCATCCTCTTCCAATGGAAACACTGACAACCTACAAACAAAATATATAAATGACGTGATCTATAGTTCACAGAATATAGAGATGACTAGCTCGTCAAACGCTACAGTAGTAGGTTGCACAAAGAGAAACCCTCAGTACATATAGCACTCCAATACTGATATCTGAAGATGTTGTTGAGTTCTGTCTCCTTGAGATATAAAAACAATAGACCTGGGAGAAGAGAACAACAATTGATTGCACGGCTACTGAGAGGAGGTAGCTGAGGCTAGGCGATGTGCTGTGCTGTGCAGTCTGAGAGAGAGAGAGAGAGAGAGGGAGATAGAGAGAAAAAAAGAGGGGGGGAGGGAGAGAGAGTGATAGAGGGCAAGAGGGAGAAAGAGAGTGCGAGAGAGAACACGAGAGAGAGAGAGAGAGAGAGAGAGAGAGATGTAGAAAGGGAGGGAGAGTGATGGAGAAAGAGTGTTACAGACAGAGCGAGAGAAAGAGAGAGAGCGATAGAGTGTGAGTAAGGGAGAAAACGAGAAAGAGAGAGTGGAGAAAGAGAGAGGGGAGGAGAGAGAGAGAGAGGAGAGCAGAGCAGAGAGAGAGAGCAGAGAGGGAGAGCGAGAGAGATGAGAGAGAGAGAGAGAGAGAGAGAGAGAGAGAGAGAGCAGAGAGGGAGAGATGAAAGAGATGTCTAGTTTGCTGCAGCTCAGTGTTCTGTCTCTCTAGGGAGGATGTGCCTCCTCCAGCCTCTGGCATAAACAGGAGAACCAACAGCCTGCAAGTGGAATGCTTTACTACTTGTTACAAGCATGTATGAGCCTTTATAATGTATTATTATGAGGCTAACAATATGTAATGCCTCTCCGTGTAAAATGACTATCTGGTTGTTATTTAGTTAGGATCATTAAGAGATGATAAAACAGTATAAGGGGCTGATACATGCTCATGACAAGTCTTATAATGCATTATAACTAGTGATGAGGTCAAAAAATCTATACAGTCACATATCAGGATATTATTTTGTATCGTATCGTTTTTACAATATCTCTATATTGTTGTTGCTAGTTGGCTGTACCTGCACCAGAACTCCTGTATTTTTCCTTCATAGCTTGTTCTCCATCTTCTTTTTAAATTCGGAGCCAATTTATTTTCAGCACTTTTATTTCCCTGACTCATCAAAACTAGTTTTCTCATGACTCTCTCTTGTCCCTCTGCAGCAGACATATAGTGAGCAATGTGTTTGGAACATAGAATCCCAATAAAATCACAGTATCGACTCGCAAAACATATAGAATCATGAGAATCGCAATACATATCGTATTGGCACCTAGGTATTGTGATAATATCGTATCGTGATAATATCGTATTGGCACCTAATTATCGTGATAATATCGTATCGTGGTAATATCGTATTGTGGTAATATCGTATCGTGGTAATATCGTATTGTGGTAATATCGTATTGTGGTAATATCGTATCGTGATAATATCGTATTGGCACCTAATTATCGTGGTAATATCGTATCGTGGTAATATCGTATCGTGGTAATATCGTATCGTGGTAATATCGTATCGTGGTAATATCGTATCGTGGTAATATCGTATCGTGGTAATATCGTATTGTGGTAATATCGTATTGTGGTAATATCGTATTGTGGTAATATCGTATTGTGGTAATATCGGGTAATATCGTATTGTGGTAATATCGTATTGTGGTAATATCGTATTGTGGTAATATTGTATTGTGGTAATATCGTATCGTGGTAATATCGTATCGTGGTAATATCGTATTGTGGTAATATCGTATTGTGGTAATATCGTATTGTGGTAATATCGTATTGTGGTAATATCGGGTAATATCGTATTGTGGTAATATCGTATTGTGGTAATATCGTATTGTGGTAATATTGTATTGTGGTAATATCGTATTGTGGTAATATCGTATTGTGGTAATATCGTATCGTGGTAATATCGTATCGTGGTAATATCGTATCGTGGTAATATCGTATCGTGGTAATATCGTATTGTGGTAATATCGTATTGTGGTAATATCGGGTAATATCGTATCGTGGTAATATCGTATTGTGGTAATATCGTATTGTGGTAATATCGTATTGTGGTAATATCGTATTGTGGTAATATCGTATTGTGGTAATATCGTATCGTGGTAATATCGTATCGTGGTAATATCGTATTGTGGTAATATCGTATTGTGGTAATATCGTATCGTGGTAATATCGTATCGTGGTAATATCGTATTGTGGTAATATCGTATTGTGGTAATATCGTATTGTGGTAATATCGTACCGTGGTAATATCGTATTGTGGTAATATCGTATTGTGGTAATATCGTATTGTGGTAATATCGGGTAATATCGTATCATGGTAATATCGTATTGTGGTAATATCGTATCGTGGTAATATCGTATTGTGGTAATATCGTATTGTGGTAATATCGTATTGTGGTAATATCGTATCGTGGTAATATCGTATCGTGGTAATATCGTACCGTGGTAATATCGTATTGTGATAATATCGTATTGTGGTAATATCGTATTGTGGTAATATCGTATTGTGGTAATATCGTATTGTGGTAATATCGTATTGTAAGGTCCCTGGCGATTCCCAGACCTAATTATACCTGCATCATAATACATTATACTGCAGATTTAAAGTAAAGTGTTACCAAACAAAACAAGCTTCATTAACAGTCTCCCACCTCACCACACCACACCACACCACACCTCAACTCACCACACCTCACCACACCTCACCTCACCACACCTCACCTCACCACACCTCACCTCACCACACCTCACCACACCTCACCACCACTCACCTCACCACACCACCACTCACCTCACCACACCTCACCACACCACACCTCACCACACCTCACATCACCAGACCTCACCACACCACACCACACCACACCTCACCACACCACACCTCACCTCACCACACCACACCACACCTCACCACACCTCACCACACCACACCTCACCACACCTCACCACACCTCACCACACCACACCTCACCTCACCTCACCACACCTCACCACACCACACCTCACCTCACCACACCTCACCACACCACACCTCACCTCACCACCACTCACCTCACCACACCACACCTCACCACACCTCACCTCACCACACCTCACCACACCACACCTCACCACACCTCACCTCACCTCACCACACCACACCACACCTCACCACACCTCACCACACCACACCTCACCACACCTCACCACACCTCACCTCACCTCACCACACCACACCACACCTCACCACACCACCCCTCACCACACCTCACCTCACCACACCACACCACACCACACCTCACCACACCACCCCTCACCACACCACACCACACCTCACCACACCACACCACACCACACCTCACCACACCGATAGCCCTACACAAAGAGGTGTCAAAAACACAACACCAACCCATCATTGCTGTCCTACTGTACCTTGTACAGCAGTACAATAAATCATCTTTCAACAAGGAAAAAGGCATTTTCCTCATCTCAGCTATTTTCTCAGTTACTAGTGTGACATTCTCATAAAATACATTC